>NC_137438.1:0-2500 GCF_964374335.1 Astatotilapia calliptera
ATTCAAATTTTGCACTGCAAACCTCACAGTGTCTGTGTCTGTGTGTGTGTGTGTGTGTGTGTGTGTGTGCGTGTGTGTGTGTGCGTGTGTGTGTGTGTGTGACAGAGAGACAGACAGAGAGAGAGAGAGAGAGACACTTGCTGTGTATTTAAGAAACAAACGCTCAAAGAAACCAAACAGAATGACACAGGCAGAAAGACACTGTTTTATTTTGGTAACCAATGATGCATTTCTTCTTCCCTTGTACAGTGCACCCTGAAGCCGTGTGTGGACCAGGAGATCAGCAGAACAGGAACCACAGAGCGTCAGCGGCAGACATCCAAGCTGCACAGGGCACACGCAGCACCAGGCAGAATTAATGACGTCCCTGATCCACAGCTCAAGCCCAGCCACCCGCTGCCTCCTCGCCGCCTCCTCCCGGGACCTTCAAGGACCACCCACCAGCCACTGGTACACATTCCAATCTTACACAATGGCCCCAGCATCACAGGGCATCTCCTGACATTAAAATCTATCCTGATTTCTGTTGTTTTTCCCTCATCTCTGAGCCGCTGAGTGTGAGTGTGTGTGTGTGTGTGTGTGTGTGTGTGTGTGTCTCTCTCTCTTTTACACAAAAAACACATGTCAGTTGTTAAGGAAAATGTTATAAAACACTTCTTCAGTAAAGACTCAGAGAAGAGAAACACACAGAACTTCTTGCTAGCAAGGGCAGCCTCCACTCTAAGAGACTCCAGTGAGAGAACTGCCCCGGTCTTTATTTTATACTCCATTGAGCGTGTGTGTGTGCGTGTGTGTGTGTGTGTGTGTGTGTGTAGAGAGAGAGAGAGAGACAGAGAGAGAGAGAGAGAGAGAGGGAGAGATACAAAGGAATGTAATTCAAATTTTGCACTTCAGACCTTACTGTGTGTGTGTGTGTGTGTGTGTGTGTGTGTGTGTGTGTGTGTCTGTCTTTTACACAAAAAATGCACTTGCAACAACTTTAATATGGAATGTACTGGACTTCCCAGCTAGGCGCCCTCCTGTGGACGACAGGTGCAATCCCAGTTGCACAGCACTTGACCAGCTTCTGTGTGTGTGTGTGTGACAGACAGACAGACAGACAGACAGACAGAGAGGGAGATTCAAAGCATCAGGACCAGGAGATGACACAGTGCTCCAAAGGCCTGGTTCTGCTGCCTCCTCCTCCACCCACCTGCTGCAGACGCTTCTGTGAAGGGAAACTGCTACATGTTATGTCACCGATCCCTGCCATGCTGCGTGTCTAACGACCCGGCAGGGCCTGCTGAGTACAGTGGTGGTGGAATCGGCCCGATCGGACACTCCTATCTGCCACTTTGACCTTTTTATTCCGTCAAATTTGGACCCATTTACACCAAGTCCAGAACCGTTGGTGCTATCGACATGGGGTCTTCACCAGCGCGTGCGGAGCGGCAGAAAATCCCCACGTAGACACCACTTTCATCCCTCTACGACACTTACTTTCCCAGTTATTCCATTTTATTCCGTCAAGCTCTGGCTAAATCCCCTTAACCTAACCAACCCTAATCATACCTGCATTTGTCCACTGGAGGGAGACAAAAACACCAAGCTCTGAGATTCAAATTTTGAACTGCAGACCTCACAGTGTCTGTGTGTGTGTGTGTGTGTGTGCGCTTTGGTGTGTTTGCTTTGGTGTGTGTGTGTGTGTGTGTGTGTGTGTGTGTGTGTGTGTGTGTGTGTGTGTGACAGAGAGAGTGACACTTGCTGTGTATTTAAGAAACAAACGCTCAAAGAAACCAAACAGAATGACACAGGCAGAAAGACACTGTTTTATTTTGGTAACCAATGATGCATTTCTTCTTCCCTTGTACAGTGCACCCTGAAGCCGTGTGTGGACCAGGAGATCAGCAGAACAGGAACCACAGAGCGTCAGCGGCAGACATCCAAGCTGCACAGGGCACACGCAGCACCAGGCAGAATTAATGACGTCCCTGATCCACAGCTCAAGCCCAGCCACCCGCTGCCTCCTCGCCGCCTCCTCCCGGGACCTTCAAGGACCACCCACCAGCCACTGGTACACATTCCAATCTTACACAATGGCCCCAGCATCACAGGGCATCTCCTGACATTAAAATCTATCCTGATTTCTGTTGTTTTTCCCTCATCTCTGAGCCGCTGAGTGTGAGTGTGAGTGTGTGTGTGTGTGTGTGTGTGTGTGTGTGTGTGTCTCTCTCTCTTACACAAAAAACACATGTCAGTTGTTAAGGAAAATGTTATAAAACACTTCTTCAGTAAAGACTCAGAGAAGAGAAACACACAGAACTTCTTGCTAGCAAGGGCAGCCTCCACTCTAAGAGACTCCAGTGAGAGAACTGCCCCGGTCTTTATTTTATACTCCATTGAGCGTGTGTGTGTGTGTGTGTGTGTGTGTGTGTGTGTGTGTGTGTGTGTGTGTGTGTGTGTGTGTGTGTGTGTGTCTCTTTTACACAAAAAATACATGTGAGTGCACTTGCAACAACTT
>NC_137438.1:7500-15000 GCF_964374335.1 Astatotilapia calliptera
GTGTGTGTGTGTGTGTGTGTGTGTGTGTGTGTGTGTGTGTGTGTGTGTGTGTGTGTGTGTGTGTGTGTCTCTTTTACACAAAAAATACATGTGAGTGCACTTGCAACAACTTTTAATATGCAATGTACAGGACTTGCTTGCTAGGCGCCATCCTGTGGACCAAACATGCAATTGAAAGATGTTATTTTCGCCGGTATAACACCTTCTGACACTTTGTACCGCATTGAGCCAGCAGAGGGAGCACCTCTTGTTCAATCCCAGTGGCACAGCAGCTGCTCTGCTTCTGTGTGTGTGTGTGTGTGTGTGTGTGTGTGTGTGTGTGTGTGACAGAGAGACAGACAGAGAGAGAGAGAGAGAGACACTTGCTGTGTATTTAAAAAACAAGCGCTCAAACAAACCAAAGAGAACGACAGAGGCAGAAAGACACTGTTTTTTTTGTGGTAACCCATGAGGTCTTGCTATCGAATTGTACAGTGCATCCTGAAGCAAGGCCGAGCAGATGACATAGTGCTCCACAGGCCTGCTTCTGGTGCCTGCTCCTGTACCAACCTGCTGCACAGGCTTCTGTGAAGGGAAACTGCTACATGTTATGTCACCAATCCCTGCCATGCTGCGTGTCTAACGACCCGGCAGGGCCTGCTGAGTACAGTGGTGGTGGACCCAGGCCCTCTGCACCTTCCTTTCTCCGACTGGGACCCTTTTGTCCCATCCTTTTTGGTCCGATTCGCCATATCTCCAGAACCGAAGAAGCCATCGGCGTGGCTTCTTCGCCACAGCGTCCGGCACCCACCAAAACCCCCACCTAGACACCAACATCAGCCCTCTACACCTCTTACTTTTTCAGTTATTCCACTTTTGTCCCATCCTCTCCTGGCTTTTTCCCCATAACCTATCATTTAAGCCTCATCATACCTGCCGTGGGCCACTGGAGGGAGACAAATCACCATGCACTAAAATTCAAATTTTGCACTGCAAACCTCACAGTGTCTGTGTCTGTGTGTGTGTGTGTGTGTGTGTGTGTGTGTGTGTGTGTGCGTGTGTGTGTGTGCGTGTGTGTGTGTGCGTGTGTGTGACAGAGAGACAGACAGAGAGAGAGAGAGAGAGACACTTGCTGTGTATTTAAGAAACAAACGCTCAAAGAAACCAAACAGAATGACACAGGCAGAAAGACACTGTTTTATTTTGGTAACCAATGATGCATTTCTTCTTCCCTTGTACAGTGCACCCTGAAGCCGTGTGTGGACCAGGAGATCAGCAGAACAGGAACCACAGAGCGTCAGCGGCAGACATCCAAGCTGCACAGGGCACACGCAGCACCAGGCAGAATTAATGACGTCCCTGATCCACAGCTCAAGCCCAGCCACCCGCTGCCTCCTCGCCGCCTCCTCCCGGGACCTTCAAGGACCACCCACCAGCCACTGGTACACATTCCAATCTTACACAATGGCCCCAGCATCACAGGGCATCTCCTGACATTAAAATCTATCCTGATTTCTGTTGTTTTTCCCTCATCTCTGAGCCGCTGAGTGTGAGTGTGTGTGTGTGTGTGTGTGTGTGTGTGTGTGTGTCTCTCTCTCTTTTACACAAAAAACACATGTCAGTTGTTAAGGAAAATGTTATAAAACACTTCTTCAGTAAAGACTCAGAGAAGAGAAACACACAGAACTTCTTGCTAGCAAGGGCAGCCTCCACTCTAAGAGACTCCAGTGAGAGAACTGCCCCGGTCTTTATTTTATACTCCATTGAGCGTGTGTGTGTGTGTGTGTGTGTGTGTGTGTGTGTGTGTGTGTCTCTTTTACACAAAAAATACATGTGAGTGCACTTGCAACAACTTTTAATATGCAATGTACAGGACTTGCTTGCTAGGCGCCATCCTGTGGACCAAACATGCAATTGAAAGATGTTATTTTCGCCGGTATAACACCTTCTGACACTTTGTACCGCATTGAGCCAGCAGAGGGAGCACCTCTTGTTCAATCCCAGTGGCACAGCAGCTGCTCTGCTTCTGTGTGTGTGTGTGTGTGTGTGTGTGTGTGTGTGTGTGTGTGACAGAGAGACAGACAGAGAGAGAGAGAGAGAGACACTTGCTGTGTATTTAAAAAACAAGCGCTCAAACAAACCAAAGAGAACGACAGAGGCAGAAAGACACTGTTTTTTTTGTGGTAACCCATGAGGTCTTGCTATCGAATTGTACAGTGCATCCTGAAGCAAGGCCGAGCAGATGACATAGTGCTCCACAGGCCTGCTTCTGGTGCCTGCTCCTGTACCAACCTGCTGCACAGGCTTCTGTGAAGGGAAACTGCTACATGTTATGTCACCAATCCCTGCCATGCTGCGTGTCTAACGACCCGGCAGGGCCTGCTGAGTACAGTGGTGGTGGACCCAGGCCCTCTGCACCTTCCTTTCTCCGACTGGGACCCTTTTGTCCCATCCTTTTTGGTCCGATTCGCCATATCTCCAGAACCGAAGAAGCCATCGGCGTGGCTTCTTCGCCACAGCGTCCGGCACCCACCAAAACCCCCACCTAGACACCAACATCAGCCCTCTACACCTCTTACTTTTTCAGTTATTCCACTTTTGTCCCATCCTCTCCTGGCTTTTTCCCCATAACCTATCATTTAAGCCTCATCATACCTGCCGTGGGCCACTGGAGGGAGACAAATCACCATGCACTAAAATTCAAATTTTGCACTGCAAACCTCACAGTGTCTGTGTCTGTGTGTGTGTGTGTGTGTGTGTGTGTGTGTGTGCGTGTGTGTGTGTGCGTGTGTGTGTGTGCGTGTGTGTGACAGAGAGACAGACAGAGAGAGAGAGAGAGAGACACTTGCTGTGTATTTAAGAAACAAACGCTCAAAGAAACCAAACAGAATGACACAGGCAGAAAGACACTGTTTTATTTTGGTAACCAATGATGCATTTCTTCTTCCCTTGTACAGTGCACCCTGAAGCCGTGTGTGGACCAGGAGATCAGCAGAACAGGAACCACAGAGCGTCAGCGGCAGACATCCAAGCTGCACAGGGCACACGCAGCACCAGGCAGAATTAATGACGTCCCTGATCCACAGCTCAAGCCCAGCCACCCGCTGCCTCCTCGCCGCCTCCTCCCGGGACCTTCAAGGACCACCCACCAGCCACTGGTACACATTCCAATCTTACACAATGGCCCCAGCATCACAGGGCATCTCCTGACATTAAAATCTATCCTGATTTCTGTTGTTTTTCCCTCATCTCTGAGCCGCTGAGTGTGAGTGTGTGTGTGTGTGTGTGTGTGTGTGTGTGTGTGTCTCTCTCTCTTTTACACAAAAAACACATGTCAGTTGTTAAGGAAAATGTTATAAAACACTTCTTCAGTAAAGACTCAGAGAAGAGAAACACACAGAACTTCTTGCTAGCAAGGGCAGCCTCCACTCTAAGAGACTCCAGTGAGAGAACTGCCCCGGTCTTTATTTTATACTCCATTGAGCGTGTGTGTGTGCGTGTGTGTGTGTGTGTGTGTGTGTGTTGACAGAGAGAGAGAGACAGAGAGAGAGAGAGAGAGAGGGAGAGATACAAAGGAATGTAATTCAAATTTTGCACTTCAGACCTTACTGTGTGTGTGTGTGTGTGTGTGTGTGTGTCTGTCTTTTACACAAAAAATGCACTTGCAACAACTTTAATATGGAATGTACTGGACTTCCCAGCTAGGCGCCCTCCTGTGGACGACAGGTGCAATCCCAGTTGCACAGCACTTGACCAGCTTCTGTGTGTGTGTGTGTGTGTGACAGACAGACAGACAGACAGACAGACAGAGAGGGAGATTCAAAGCATCAGGACCAGGAGATGACACAGTGCTCCAAAGGCCTGGTTCTGCTGCCTCCTCCTCCACCCACCTGCTGCAGACGCTTCTGTGAAGGGAAACTGCTACATGTTATGTCACCGATCCCTGCCATGCTGCGTGTCTAACGACCCGGCAGGGCCTGCTGAGTACAGTGGTGGTGGAATCGGCCCGATCGGACACTCCTATCTGCCACTTTGACCTTTTTATTCCGTCAAATTTGGACCCATTTACACCAAGTCCAGAACCGTTGGTGCTATCGACATGGGGTCTTCACCAGCGCGTGCGGAGCGGCAGAAAATCCCCACGTAGACACCACTTTCATCCCTCTACGACACTTACTTTCCCAGTTATTCCATTTTATTCCGTCAAGCTCTGGCTAAATCCCCTTAACCTAACCAACCCTAATCATACCTGCATTTGTCCACTGGAGGGAGACAAAAACACCAAGCTCTGAGATTCAAATTTTGAACTGCAGACCTCACAGTGTCTGTGTGTGTGTGTGTGTGTGTGCGCTTTGGTGTGTTTGCTTTGGTGTGTGTGTGTGTGTGTGTGTGTGTGTGTGTGTGTGTGTGTGTGACAGAGAGAGAGAGTGACACTTGCTGTGTATTTAAGAAACAAACGCTCAAAGAAACCAAACAGAATGACACAGGCAGAAAGACACTGTTTTATTTTGGTAACCAATGATGCATTTCTTCTTCCCTTGTACAGTGCACCCTGAAGCCGTGTGTGGACCAGGAGATCAGCAGAACAGGAACCACAGAGCGTCAGCGGCAGACATCCAAGCTGCACAGGGCACACGCAGCACCAGGCAGAATTAATGACGTCCCTGATCCACAGCTCAAGCCCAGCCACCCGCTGCCTCCTCGCCGCCTCCTCCCGGGACCTTCAAGGACCACCCACCAGCCACTGGTACACATTCCAATCTTACACAATGGCCCCAGCATCACAGGGCATCTCCTGACATTAAAATCTATCCTGATTTCTGTTGTTTTTCCCTCATCTCTGAGCCGCTGAGTGTGAGTGTGTGTGTGTGTGTGTGTGTGTGTGTGTGTGTGTGTGTGTGTGTGTGTGTGTGTGTGTCTCTCTCTCTTTTACACAAAAAACACATGTCAGTTGTTAAGGAAAATGTTATAAAACACTTCTTCAGTAAAGACTCAGAGAAGAGAAACACACAGAACTTCTTGCTAGCAAGGGCAGCCTCCACTCTAAGAGACTCCAGTGAGAGAACTGCCCCGGTCTTTATTTTATACTCCATTGAGCGTGTGTGTGTGTGTGTGTGTGTGTGTGTGTGTGTGTGTGTGTGTGTGTGTGTGTGTGTGTGTGTGTGTGTGTCTCTTTTACACAAAAAATACATGTGAGTGCACTTGCAACAACTTTTAATATGCAATGTACAGGACTTGCTTGCTAGGCGCCATCCTGTGGACCAAACATGCAATTGAAAGATGTTATTTTCGCCGGTATAACACCTTCTGACACTTTGTACCGCATTGAGCCAGCAGAGGGAGCACCTCTTGTTCAATCCCAGTGGCACAGCAGCTGCTCTGCTTCTGTGTGTGTGTGTGTGTGTGTGTGTGTGTGTGTGTGTGTGTGACAGAGAGACAGACAGAGAGAGAGAGAGAGAGACACTTGCTGTGTATTTAAAAAACAAGCGCTCAAACAAACCAAAGAGAACGACAGAGGCAGAAAGACACTGTTTTTTTTGTGGTAACCCATGAGGTCTTGCTATCGAATTGTACAGTGCATCCTGAAGCAAGGCCGAGCAGATGACATAGTGCTCCACAGGCCTGCTTCTGGTGCCTGCTCCTGTACCAACCTGCTGCACAGGCTTCTGTGAAGGGAAACTGCTACATGTTATGTCACCAATCCCTGCCATGCTGCGTGTCTAACGACCCGGCAGGGCCTGCTGAGTACAGTGGTGGTGGACCCAGGCCCTCTGCACCTTCCTTTCTCCGACTGGGACCCTTTTGTCCCATCCTTTTTGGTCCGATTCGCCATATCTCCAGAACCGAAGAAGCCATCGGCGTGGCTTCTTCGCCACAGCGTCCGGCACCCACCAAAACCCCCACCTAGACACCAACATCAGCCCTCTACACCTCTTACTTTTTCAGTTATTCCACTTTTGTCCCATCCTCTCCTGGCTTTTTCCCCATAACCTATCATTTAAGCCTCATCATACCTGCCGTGGGCCACTGGAGGGAGACAAATCACCATGCACTAAAATTCAAATTTTGCACTGCAAACCTCACAGTGTCTGTGTCTGTGTGTGTGTGTGTGTGTGTGTGTGTGTGCGTGTGTGTGTGTGCGTGTGTGTGTGTGTGTGACAGAGAGACAGACAGAGAGAGAGAGAGAGAGACACTTGCTGTGTATTTAAGAAACAAACGCTCAAAGAAACCAAACAGAATGACACAGGCAGAAAGACACTGTTTTATTTTGGTAACCAATGATGCATTTCTTCTTCCCTTGTACAGTGCACCCTGAAGCCGTGTGTGGACCAGGAGATCAGCAGAACAGGAACCACAGAGCGTCAGCGGCAGACATCCAAGCTGCACAGGGCACACGCAGCACCAGGCAGAATTAATGACGTCCCTGATCCACAGCTCAAGCCCAGCCACCCGCTGCCTCCTCGCCGCCTCCTCCCGGGACCTTCAAGGACCACCCACCAGCCACTGGTACACATTCCAATCTTACACAATGGCCCCAGCATCACAGGGCATCTCCTGACATTAAAATCTATCCTGATTTCTGTTGTTTTTCCCTCATCTCTGAGCCGCTGAGTGTGAGTGTGTGTGTGTGTGTGTGTGTGTGTGTGTGTGTGTCTCTCTCTCTTTTACACAAAAAACACATGTCAGTTGTTAAGGAAAATGTTATAAAACACTTCTTCAGTAAAGACTCAGAGAAGAGAAACACACAGAACTTCTTGCTAGCAAGGGCAGCCTCCACTCTAAGAGACTCCAGTGAGAGAACTGCCCCGGTCTTTATTTTATACTCCATTGAGCGTGTGTGTGTGCGTGTGTGTGTGTGTGTGTGTGTGTGTGTGTTGACAGAGAGAGAGAGACAGAGAGAGAGAGAGAGAGAGAGGGAGAGATACAAAGGAATGTAATTCAAATTTTGCACTTCAGACCTTACTGTGTGTGTGTGTGTGTGTGTGTGTGTGTGTGTGTGTGTGTGTCTGTCTTTTACACAAAAAATGCACTTGCAACAACTTTAATATGGAATGTACTGGACTTCCCAGCTAGGCGCCCTCCTGTGGACGACAGGTGCAATCCCAGTTGCACAGCACTTGACCAGCTTCTGTGTGTGTGTGTGTGACAGACAGACAGACAGACAGACAGACAGAGAGGGAGATTCAAAGCATCAGGACCAGGAGATGACACAGTGCTCCAAAGGCCTGGTTCTGCTGCCTCCTCCTCCACCCACCTGCTGCAGACGCTTCTGTGAAGGGAAACTGCTACATGTTATGTCACCGATCCCTGCCATGCTGCGTGTCTAACGACCCGGCAGGGCCTGCTGAGTACAGTGGTGGTGGAATCGGCCCGATCGGACACTCCTATCTGCCACTTTGACCTTTTTATTCCGTCAAATTTGGACCCATTTACACCAAGTCCAGAACCGTTGGTGCTATCGACATGGGGTCTTCACCAGCGCGTGCGGAGCGGCAGAAAATCCCCACGTAGACACCACTT
>NC_137438.1:17500-50000 GCF_964374335.1 Astatotilapia calliptera
TAAATTTATAACCTAAACATTGGATAATTTATGGATAAAAGAAGTTTAAAAACCTAAAAATTGGAAATAAAAACGACACAGAGACTAAATTCATTGAGCAAAGACAAATTTTATTAAAAAACAGTTAAAAACCTAAATAACAGGACAAATAAAACACAAATTTGGCAAAATTAAATATAAATTGGTACTTACCTGAACCTAAAAAAGAAAAGGACGGTACTTACCTCAATTCGGACCTGGGGACTGCCGGATGCGGTAGATGGGGTGGCGACAACGTAACGGGTCTCGGGAAGGGTCATGGTGCGGAGCGTGCACATACTCCTGCCCTCTTAAACGAGGGAGGAGTTTCAATTTCCCCTAACCTAACCCTAACCCCTAACCCCTAACCCTAACCCTAACCCTTATGGCCTAAAAAACTAATTTGAAACCTAAAATTTGGAATTCATGAAAAACAACACGGAGACTGAAATTCATTGGAAAAATATAAATTTTATTAAAAGCACAATTAAAAACCAGTTGATTGAAAACTAAAAGCATAGTAAAAAATTTAAAAACCTGTAAGAAAAGCATATTAATGCAATTGGATTAAAAACAACAATAATAAAAATACGGTACTTACCTGGAAGCCTAAATAAGGAAGGTACTTACCTGATTCGGAACCGGAGAGTAACGGACACGGAAGACGGAGTGGCAGACGTAGTGGGTCTTGGGAAGGGACAGTAAAGTATGGCCCGTGCACTGCTCCCGCCCTCCTCGTGCAGGGGGGAGCTTCATTTTCCCTAACCCTTACCAGCCAGTGCCTGCTGTGTACCCGCTGGTTCACCAGATTGACCAAGGCCTACTGCCAAAGCCACTTACGGGCCCTGTTTGGTTGCCCCCCACCCTCAATTACCTCTGACCCCAAATCTGGACCCAAAATTTAACCCCTATGCCAATTCGGCCCTAATTAAACTATCCCCACCCCAGGATCCTATCCTAACCCTAACCAGCCACAATCCTGGCCCTAATCCTAGCCCCATCCATGGTGCAGCCCTAACCTTAACCTCAATGAACAGAACCCCAAGTAAAATTAAGGCCAGGAGACAAAGAAATAAACACAAATGACGGCCATGTAGGAAATTAGGAAAGGAGGGTATGTAAACCAAAGGAAAGGAAGCAGGAATTAGGAGTAAAAGGAAACAGAAGGCAAAGCAAGGGTAGGAAAGGAGAAAGGAAGGGAAATGGATAGTGTTAAGCAAAAGAAAGCAGTGGAAAAAAGGAAAAACGGAAAGTCACGTATATCCGGCACTTTGGATGCTATGCAGTGGGGAGGAGCCAAAAGCCTATAAAAGGAGGGGGCAGAGAGGAGTCTCCTTTATTTGAATTTGGCCACTGATGCATGAGCACAGCCTGAAGAAGGCACAACACCGCCGAAAGCTAGCGCAAGCCATGCATCACTAATAAAAATGTTTTGTTTGTTATTTTAGTTTGTTATTTTAGTTTGTTATTTTTGGGGGAGGTTTATTTAAATTTTATTCATTTTCATGTTTACTTATGGCCTAAAAAACTAATTTGAAACCTAAAATTTGGAATTCATGAAAAACAACACGGAGACTGAAATTCATTGGAAAAATATAAATTTTATTAAAAGCACAATTAAAAACCAGTTGATTGAAAACTAAAAGCATAGTAAAAAATTTAAAAACCTGTAAGAAAAGCATATTAATGCAATTGGATTAAAAACAACAATAATAAAAATACGGTACTTACCTGGAAGCCTAAATAAGGAAGGTACTTACCTGATTCGGAACCGGAGAGTAACGGACACGGAAGACGGAGTGGCAGACGTAGTGGGTCTTGGGAAGGGACAGTAAAGTATGGCCCGTGCACTGCTCCCGCCCTCCTCGTGCAGGGGGGAGCTTCATTTTCCCTAACCCTTACCAGCCAGTGCCTGCTGTGTACCCGCTGGTTCACCAGATTGACCAAGGCCTACTGCCAAAGCCACTTACGGGCCCTGTTTGGTTGCCCCCCACCCTCAATTACCTCTGACCCCAAATCTGGACCCAAAATTTAACCCCTATGCCAATTCGGCCCTAATTAAACTATCCCCACCCCAGGATCCTATCCTAACCCTAACCAGCCACAATCCTGGCCCTAATCCTAGCCCCATCCATGGTGCAGCCCTAACCTTAACCTCAATGAACAGAACCCCAAGTAAAATTAAGGCCAGGAGACAAAGAAATAAACACAAATGACGGCCATGTAGGAAATTAGGAAAGGAGGGTATGTAAACCAAAGGAAAGGAAGCAGGAATTAGGAGTAAAAGGAAACAGAAGGCAAAGCAAGGGTAGGAAAGGAGAAAGGAAGGGAAATGGATAGTGTTAAGCAAAAGAAAGCAGTGGAAAAAAGGAAAAACGGAAAGTCACGTATATCCGGCACTTTGGATGCTATGCAGTGGGGAGGAGCCAAAAGCCTATAAAAGGAGGGGGCAGAGAGGAGTCTCCTTTATTTGAATTTGGCCACTGATGCATGAGCACAGCCTGAAGAAGGCACAACACCGCCGAAAGCTAGCGCAAGCCATGCATCACTAATAAAAATGTTTTGTTTGTTATTTTAGTTTGTTATTTTAGTTTGTTATTTTTGGGGGAGGTTTATTTAAATTTTATTCATTTTCATGTTTACTTATGGCCTAAAAAACTAATTTGAAACCTAAAATTTGGAATTCATGAAAAACAACACGGAGACTGAAATTCATTGGAAAAATATAAATTTTATTAAAAGCACAATTAAAAACCAGTTGATTGAAAACTAAAAGCATAGTAAAAAATTTAAAAACCTGTAAGAAAAGCATATTAATGCAATTGGATTAAAAACAACAATAATAAAAATACGGTACTTACCTGGAAGCCTAAATAAGGAAGGTACTTACCTGATTCGGAACCGGAGAGTAACGGACACGGAAGACGGAGTGGCAGACGTAGTGGGTCTTGGGAAGGGACAGTAAAGTATGGCCCGTGCACTGCTCCCGCCCTCCTCGTGCAGGGGGGAGCTTCATTTTCCCTAACCCTTACCAGCCAGTGCCTGCTGTGTACCCGCTGGTTCACCAGATTGACCAAGGCCTACTGCCAAAGCCACTTACGGGCCCTGTTTGGTTGCCCCCCACCCTCAATTACCTCTGACCCCAAATCTGGACCCAAAATTTAACCCCTATGCCAATTCGGCCCTAATTAAACTATCCCCACCCCAGGATCCTATCCTAACCCTAACCAGCCACAATCCTGGCCCTAATCCTAGCCCCATCCATGGTGCAGCCCTAACCTTAACCTCAATGAACAGAACCCCAAGTAAAATTAAGGCCAGGAGACAAAGAAATAAACACAAATGACGGCCATGTAGGAAATTAGGAAAGGAGGGTATGTAAACCAAAGGAAAGGAAGCAGGAATTAGGAGTAAAAGGAAACAGAAGGCAAAGCAAGGGTAGGAAAGGAGAAAGGAAGGGAAATGGATAGTGTTAAGCAAAAGAAAGCAGTGGAAAAAAGGAAAAACGGAAAGTCACGTATATCCGGCACTTTGGATGCTATGCAGTGGGGAGGAGCCAAAAGCCTATAAAAGGAGGGGGCAGAGAGGAGTCTCCTTTATTTGAATTTGGCCACTGATGCATGAGCACAGCCTGAAGAAGGCACAACACCGCCGAAAGCTAGCGCAAGCCATGCATCACTAATAAAAATGTTTTGTTTGTTATTTTAGTTTGTTATTTTAGTTTGTTATTTTTGGGGGAGGTTTATTTAAATTTTATTCATTTTCATGTTTACTTATGGCCTAAAAAACTAATTTGAAACCTAAAATTTGGAATTCATGAAAAACAACACGGAGACTGAAATTCATTGGAAAAATATAAATTTTATTAAAAGCACAATTAAAAACCAGTTGATTGAAAACTAAAAGCATAGTAAAAAATTTAAAAACCTGTAAGAAAAGCATATTAATGCAATTGGATTAAAAACAACAATAATAAAAATACGGTACTTACCTGGAAGCCTAAATAAGGAAGGTACTTACCTGATTCGGAACCGGAGAGTAACGGACACGGAAGACGGAGTGGCAGACGTAGTGGGTCTTGGGAAGGGACAGTAAAGTATGGCCCGTGCACTGCTCCCGCCCTCCTCGTGCAGGGGGGAGCTTCATTTTCCCTAACCCTTACCAGCCAGTGCCTGCTGTGTACCCGCTGGTTCACCAGATTGACCAAGGCCTACTGCCAAAGCCACTTACGGGCCCTGTTTGGTTGCCCCCCACCCTCAATTACCTCTGACCCCAAATCTGGACCCAAAATTTAACCCCTATGCCAATTCGGCCCTAATTAAACTATCCCCACCCCAGGATCCTATCCTAACCCTAACCAGCCACAATCCTGGCCCTAATCCTAGCCCCATCCATGGTGCAGCCCTAACCTTAACCTCAATGAACAGAACCCCAAGTAAAATTAAGGCCAGGAGACAAAGAAATAAACACAAATGACGGCCATGTAGGAAATTAGGAAAGGAGGGTATGTAAACCAAAGGAAAGGAAGCAGGAATTAGGAGTAAAAGGAAACAGAAGGCAAAGCAAGGGTAGGAAAGGAGAAAGGAAGGGAAATGGATAGTGTTAAGCAAAAGAAAGCAGTGGAAAAAAGGAAAAACGGAAAGTCACGTATATCCGGCACTTTGGATGCTATGCAGTGGGGAGGAGCCAAAAGCCTATAAAAGGAGGGGGCAGAGAGGAGTCTCCTTTATTTGAATTTGGCCACTGATGCATGAGCACAGCCTGAAGAAGGCACAACACCGCCGAAAGCTAGCGCAAGCCATGCATCACTAATAAAAATGTTTTGTTTGTTATTTTAGTTTGTTATTTTAGTTTGTTATTTTTGGGGGAGGTTTATTTAAATTTTATTCATTTTCATGTTTACTTATGGCCTAAAAAACTAATTTGAAACCTAAAATTTGGAATTCATGAAAAACAACACGGAGACTGAAATTCATTGGAAAAATATAAATTTTATTAAAAGCACAATTAAAAACCAGTTGATTGAAAACTAAAAGCATAGTAAAAAATTTAAAAACCTGTAAGAAAAGCATATTAATGCAATTGGATTAAAAACAACAATAATAAAAATACGGTACTTACCTGGAAGCCTAAATAAGGAAGGTACTTACCTGATTCGGAACCGGAGAGTAACGGACACGGAAGACGGAGTGGCAGACGTAGTGGGTCTTGGGAAGGGACAGTAAAGTATGGCCCGTGCACTGCTCCCGCCCTCCTCGTGCAGGGGGGAGCTTCATTTTCCCTAACCCTTACCAGCCAGTGCCTGCTGTGTACCCGCTGGTTCACCAGATTGACCAAGGCCTACTGCCAAAGCCACTTACGGGCCCTGTTTGGTTGCCCCCCACCCTCAATTACCTCTGACCCCAAATCTGGACCCAAAATTTAACCCCTATGCCAATTCGGCCCTAATTAAACTATCCCCACCCCAGGATCCTATCCTAACCCTAACCAGCCACAATCCTGGCCCTAATCCTAGCCCCATCCATGGTGCAGCCCTAACCTTAACCTCAATGAACAGAACCCCAAGTAAAATTAAGGCCAGGAGACAAAGAAATAAACACAAATGACGGCCATGTAGGAAATTAGGAAAGGAGGGTATGTAAACCAAAGGAAAGGAAGCAGGAATTAGGAGTAAAAGGAAACAGAAGGCAAAGCAAGGGTAGGAAAGGAGAAAGGAAGGGAAATGGATAGTGTTAAGCAAAAGAAAGCAGTGGAAAAAAGGAAAAACGGAAAGTCACGTATATCCGGCACTTTGGATGCTATGCAGTGGGGAGGAGCCAAAAGCCTATAAAAGGAGGGGGCAGAGAGGAGTCTCCTTTATTTGAATTTGGCCACTGATGCATGAGCACAGCCTGAAGAAGGCACAACACCGCCGAAAGCTAGCGCAAGCCATGCATCACTAATAAAAATGTTTTGTTTGTTATTTTAGTTTGTTATTTTAGTTTGTTATTTTTGGGGGAGGTTTATTTAAATTTTATTCATTTTCATGTTTACTTATGGCCTAAAAAACTAATTTGAAACCTAAAATTTGGAATTCATGAAAAACAACACGGAGACTGAAATTCATTGGAAAAATATAAATTTTATTAAAAGCACAATTAAAAACCAGTTGATTGAAAACTAAAAGCATAGTAAAAAATTTAAAAACCTGTAAGAAAAGCATATTAATGCAATTGGATTAAAAACAACAATAATAAAAATACGGTACTTACCTGGAAGCCTAAATAAGGAAGGTACTTACCTGATTCGGAACCGGAGAGTAACGGACACGGAAGACGGAGTGGCAGACGTAGTGGGTCTTGGGAAGGGACAGTAAAGTATGGCCCGTGCACTGCTCCCGCCCTCCTCGTGCAGGGGGGAGCTTCATTTTCCCTAACCCTTACCAGCCAGTGCCTGCTGTGTACCCGCTGGTTCACCAGATTGACCAAGGCCTACTGCCAAAGCCACTTACGGGCCCTGTTTGGTTGCCCCCCACCCTCAATTACCTCTGACCCCAAATCTGGACCCAAAATTTAACCCCTATGCCAATTCGGCCCTAATTAAACTATCCCCACCCCAGGATCCTATCCTAACCCTAACCAGCCACAATCCTGGCCCTAATCCTAGCCCCATCCATGGTGCAGCCCTAACCTTAACCTCAATGAACAGAACCCCAAGTAAAATTAAGGCCAGGAGACAAAGAAATAAACACAAATGACGGCCATGTAGGAAATTAGGAAAGGAGGGTATGTAAACCAAAGGAAAGGAAGCAGGAATTAGGAGTAAAAGGAAACAGAAGGCAAAGCAAGGGTAGGAAAGGAGAAAGGAAGGGAAATGGATAGTGTTAAGCAAAAGAAAGCAGTGGAAAAAAGGAAAAACGGAAAGTCACGTATATCCGGCACTTTGGATGCTATGCAGTGGGGAGGAGCCAAAAGCCTATAAAAGGAGGGGGCAGAGAGGAGTCTCCTTTATTTGAATTTGGCCACTGATGCATGAGCACAGCCTGAAGAAGGCACAACACCGCCGAAAGCTAGCGCAAGCCATGCATCACTAATAAAAATGTTTTGTTTGTTATTTTAGTTTGTTATTTTAGTTTGTTATTTTTGGGGGAGGTTTATTTAAATTTTATTCATTTTCATGTTTACTTATGGCCTAAAAAACTAATTTGAAACCTAAAATTTGGAATTCATGAAAAACAACACGGAGACTGAAATTCATTGGAAAAATATAAATTTTATTAAAAGCACAATTAAAAACCAGTTGATTGAAAACTAAAAGCATAGTAAAAAATTTAAAAACCTGTAAGAAAAGCATATTAATGCAATTGGATTAAAAACAACAATAATAAAAATACGGTACTTACCTGGAAGCCTAAATAAGGAAGGTACTTACCTGATTCGGAACCGGAGAGTAACGGACACGGAAGACGGAGTGGCAGACGTAGTGGGTCTTGGGAAGGGACAGTAAAGTATGGCCCGTGCACTGCTCCCGCCCTCCTCGTGCAGGGGGGAGCTTCATTTTCCCTAACCCTTACCAGCCAGTGCCTGCTGTGTACCCGCTGGTTCACCAGATTGACCAAGGCCTACTGCCAAAGCCACTTACGGGCCCTGTTTGGTTGCCCCCCACCCTCAATTACCTCTGACCCCAAATCTGGACCCAAAATTTAACCCCTATGCCAATTCGGCCCTAATTAAACTATCCCCACCCCAGGATCCTATCCTAACCCTAACCAGCCACAATCCTGGCCCTAATCCTAGCCCCATCCATGGTGCAGCCCTAACCTTAACCTCAATGAACAGAACCCCAAGTAAAATTAAGGCCAGGAGACAAAGAAATAAACACAAATGACGGCCATGTAGGAAATTAGGAAAGGAGGGTATGTAAACCAAAGGAAAGGAAGCAGGAATTAGGAGTAAAAGGAAACAGAAGGCAAAGCAAGGGTAGGAAAGGAGAAAGGAAGGGAAATGGATAGTGTTAAGCAAAAGAAAGCAGTGGAAAAAAGGAAAAACGGAAAGTCACGTATATCCGGCACTTTGGATGCTATGCAGTGGGGAGGAGCCAAAAGCCTATAAAAGGAGGGGGCAGAGAGGAGTCTCCTTTATTTGAATTTGGCCACTGATGCATGAGCACAGCCTGAAGAAGGCACAACACCGCCGAAAGCTAGCGCAAGCCATGCATCACTAATAAAAATGTTTTGTTTGTTATTTTAGTTTGTTATTTTAGTTTGTTATTTTTGGGGGAGGTTTATTTAAATTTTATTCATTTTCATGTTTACTTATGGCCTAAAAAACTAATTTGAAACCTAAAATTTGGAATTCATGAAAAACAACACGGAGACTGAAATTCATTGGAAAAATATAAATTTTATTAAAAGCACAATTAAAAACCAGTTGATTGAAAACTAAAAGCATAGTAAAAAATTTAAAAACCTGTAAGAAAAGCATATTAATGCAATTGGATTAAAAACAACAATAATAAAAATACGGTACTTACCTGGAAGCCTAAATAAGGAAGGTACTTACCTGATTCGGAACCGGAGAGTAACGGACACGGAAGACGGAGTGGCAGACGTAGTGGGTCTTGGGAAGGGACAGTAAAGTATGGCCCGTGCACTGCTCCCGCCCTCCTCGTGCAGGGGGGAGCTTCATTTTCCCTAACCCTTACCAGCCAGTGCCTGCTGTGTACCCGCTGGTTCACCAGATTGACCAAGGCCTACTGCCAAAGCCACTTACGGGCCCTGTTTGGTTGCCCCCCACCCTCAATTACCTCTGACCCCAAATCTGGACCCAAAATTTAACCCCTATGCCAATTCGGCCCTAATTAAACTATCCCCACCCCAGGATCCTATCCTAACCCTAACCAGCCACAATCCTGGCCCTAATCCTAGCCCCATCCATGGTGCAGCCCTAACCTTAACCTCAATGAACAGAACCCCAAGTAAAATTAAGGCCAGGAGACAAAGAAATAAACACAAATGACGGCCATGTAGGAAATTAGGAAAGGAGGGTATGTAAACCAAAGGAAAGGAAGCAGGAATTAGGAGTAAAAGGAAACAGAAGGCAAAGCAAGGGTAGGAAAGGAGAAAGGAAGGGAAATGGATAGTGTTAAGCAAAAGAAAGCAGTGGAAAAAAGGAAAAACGGAAAGTCACGTATATCCGGCACTTTGGATGCTATGCAGTGGGGAGGAGCCAAAAGCCTATAAAAGGAGGGGGCAGAGAGGAGTCTCCTTTATTTGAATTTGGCCACTGATGCATGAGCACAGCCTGAAGAAGGCACAACACCGCCGAAAGCTAGCGCAAGCCATGCATCACTAATAAAAATGTTTTGTTTGTTATTTTAGTTTGTTATTTTAGTTTGTTATTTTTGGGGGAGGTTTATTTAAATTTTATTCATTTTCATGTTTACTTATGGCCTAAAAAACTAATTTGAAACCTAAAATTTGGAATTCATGAAAAACAACACGGAGACTGAAATTCATTGGAAAAATATAAATTTTATTAAAAGCACAATTAAAAACCAGTTGATTGAAAACTAAAAGCATAGTAAAAAATTTAAAAACCTGTAAGAAAAGCATATTAATGCAATTGGATTAAAAACAACAATAATAAAAATACGGTACTTACCTGGAAGCCTAAATAAGGAAGGTACTTACCTGATTCGGAACCGGAGAGTAACGGACACGGAAGACGGAGTGGCAGACGTAGTGGGTCTTGGGAAGGGACAGTAAAGTATGGCCCGTGCACTGCTCCCGCCCTCCTCGTGCAGGGGGGAGCTTCATTTTCCCTAACCCTTACCAGCCAGTGCCTGCTGTGTACCCGCTGGTTCACCAGATTGACCAAGGCCTACTGCCAAAGCCACTTACGGGCCCTGTTTGGTTGCCCCCCACCCTCAATTACCTCTGACCCCAAATCTGGACCCAAAATTTAACCCCTATGCCAATTCGGCCCTAATTAAACTATCCCCACCCCAGGATCCTATCCTAACCCTAACCAGCCACAATCCTGGCCCTAATCCTAGCCCCATCCATGGTGCAGCCCTAACCTTAACCTCAATGAACAGAACCCCAAGTAAAATTAAGGCCAGGAGACAAAGAAATAAACACAAATGACGGCCATGTAGGAAATTAGGAAAGGAGGGTATGTAAACCAAAGGAAAGGAAGCAGGAATTAGGAGTAAAAGGAAACAGAAGGCAAAGCAAGGGTAGGAAAGGAGAAAGGAAGGGAAATGGATAGTGTTAAGCAAAAGAAAGCAGTGGAAAAAAGGAAAAACGGAAAGTCACGTATATCCGGCACTTTGGATGCTATGCAGTGGGGAGGAGCCAAAAGCCTATAAAAGGAGGGGGCAGAGAGGAGTCTCCTTTATTTGAATTTGGCCACTGATGCATGAGCACAGCCTGAAGAAGGCACAACACCGCCGAAAGCTAGCGCAAGCCATGCATCACTAATAAAAATGTTTTGTTTGTTATTTTAGTTTGTTATTTTAGTTTGTTATTTTTGGGGGAGGTTTATTTAAATTTTATTCATTTTCATGTTTACTTATGGCCTAAAAAACTAATTTGAAACCTAAAATTTGGAATTCATGAAAAACAACACGGAGACTGAAATTCATTGGAAAAATATAAATTTTATTAAAAGCACAATTAAAAACCAGTTGATTGAAAACTAAAAGCATAGTAAAAAATTTAAAAACCTGTAAGAAAAGCATATTAATGCAATTGGATTAAAAACAACAATAATAAAAATACGGTACTTACCTGGAAGCCTAAATAAGGAAGGTACTTACCTGATTCGGAACCGGAGAGTAACGGACACGGAAGACGGAGTGGCAGACGTAGTGGGTCTTGGGAAGGGACAGTAAAGTATGGCCCGTGCACTGCTCCCGCCCTCCTCGTGCAGGGGGGAGCTTCATTTTCCCTAACCCTTACCAGCCAGTGCCTGCTGTGTACCCGCTGGTTCACCAGATTGACCAAGGCCTACTGCCAAAGCCACTTACGGGCCCTGTTTGGTTGCCCCCCACCCTCAATTACCTCTGACCCCAAATCTGGACCCAAAATTTAACCCCTATGCCAATTCGGCCCTAATTAAACTATCCCCACCCCAGGATCCTATCCTAACCCTAACCAGCCACAATCCTGGCCCTAATCCTAGCCCCATCCATGGTGCAGCCCTAACCTTAACCTCAATGAACAGAACCCCAAGTAAAATTAAGGCCAGGAGACAAAGAAATAAACACAAATGACGGCCATGTAGGAAATTAGGAAAGGAGGGTATGTAAACCAAAGGAAAGGAAGCAGGAATTAGGAGTAAAAGGAAACAGAAGGCAAAGCAAGGGTAGGAAAGGAGAAAGGAAGGGAAATGGATAGTGTTAAGCAAAAGAAAGCAGTGGAAAAAAGGAAAAACGGAAAGTCACGTATATCCGGCACTTTGGATGCTATGCAGTGGGGAGGAGCCAAAAGCCTATAAAAGGAGGGGGCAGAGAGGAGTCTCCTTTATTTGAATTTGGCCACTGATGCATGAGCACAGCCTGAAGAAGGCACAACACCGCCGAAAGCTAGCGCAAGCCATGCATCACTAATAAAAATGTTTTGTTTGTTATTTTAGTTTGTTATTTTAGTTTGTTATTTTTGGGGGAGGTTTATTTAAATTTTATTCATTTTCATGTTTACTTATGGCCTAAAAAACTAATTTGAAACCTAAAATTTGGAATTCATGAAAAACAACACGGAGACTGAAATTCATTGGAAAAATATAAATTTTATTAAAAGCACAATTAAAAACCAGTTGATTGAAAACTAAAAGCATAGTAAAAAATTTAAAAACCTGTAAGAAAAGCATATTAATGCAATTGGATTAAAAACAACAATAATAAAAATACGGTACTTACCTGGAAGCCTAAATAAGGAAGGTACTTACCTGATTCGGAACCGGAGAGTAACGGACACGGAAGACGGAGTGGCAGACGTAGTGGGTCTTGGGAAGGGACAGTAAAGTATGGCCCGTGCACTGCTCCCGCCCTCCTCGTGCAGGGGGGAGCTTCATTTTCCCTAACCCTTACCAGCCAGTGCCTGCTGTGTACCCGCTGGTTCACCAGATTGACCAAGGCCTACTGCCAAAGCCACTTACGGGCCCTGTTTGGTTGCCCCCCACCCTCAATTACCTCTGACCCCAAATCTGGACCCAAAATTTAACCCCTATGCCAATTCGGCCCTAATTAAACTATCCCCACCCCAGGATCCTATCCTAACCCTAACCAGCCACAATCCTGGCCCTAATCCTAGCCCCATCCATGGTGCAGCCCTAACCTTAACCTCAATGAACAGAACCCCAAGTAAAATTAAGGCCAGGAGACAAAGAAATAAACACAAATGACGGCCATGTAGGAAATTAGGAAAGGAGGGTATGTAAACCAAAGGAAAGGAAGCAGGAATTAGGAGTAAAAGGAAACAGAAGGCAAAGCAAGGGTAGGAAAGGAGAAAGGAAGGGAAATGGATAGTGTTAAGCAAAAGAAAGCAGTGGAAAAAAGGAAAAACGGAAAGTCACGTATATCCGGCACTTTGGATGCTATGCAGTGGGGAGGAGCCAAAAGCCTATAAAAGGAGGGGGCAGAGAGGAGTCTCCTTTATTTGAATTTGGCCACTGATGCATGAGCACAGCCTGAAGAAGGCACAACACCGCCGAAAGCTAGCGCAAGCCATGCATCACTAATAAAAATGTTTTGTTTGTTATTTTAGTTTGTTATTTTAGTTTGTTATTTTTGGGGGAGGTTTATTTAAATTTTATTCATTTTCATGTTTACTTATGGCCTAAAAAACTAATTTGAAACCTAAAATTTGGAATTCATGAAAAACAACACGGAGACTGAAATTCATTGGAAAAATATAAATTTTATTAAAAGCACAATTAAAAACCAGTTGATTGAAAACTAAAAGCATAGTAAAAAATTTAAAAACCTGTAAGAAAAGCATATTAATGCAATTGGATTAAAAACAACAATAATAAAAATACGGTACTTACCTGGAAGCCTAAATAAGGAAGGTACTTACCTGATTCGGAACCGGAGAGTAACGGACACGGAAGACGGAGTGGCAGACGTAGTGGGTCTTGGGAAGGGACAGTAAAGTATGGCCCGTGCACTGCTCCCGCCCTCCTCGTGCAGGGGGGAGCTTCATTTTCCCTAACCCTTACCAGCCAGTGCCTGCTGTGTACCCGCTGGTTCACCAGATTGACCAAGGCCTACTGCCAAAGCCACTTACGGGCCCTGTTTGGTTGCCCCCCACCCTCAATTACCTCTGACCCCAAATCTGGACCCAAAATTTAACCCCTATGCCAATTCGGCCCTAATTAAACTATCCCCACCCCAGGATCCTATCCTAACCCTAACCAGCCACAATCCTGGCCCTAATCCTAGCCCCATCCATGGTGCAGCCCTAACCTTAACCTCAATGAACAGAACCCCAAGTAAAATTAAGGCCAGGAGACAAAGAAATAAACACAAATGACGGCCATGTAGGAAATTAGGAAAGGAGGGTATGTAAACCAAAGGAAAGGAAGCAGGAATTAGGAGTAAAAGGAAACAGAAGGCAAAGCAAGGGTAGGAAAGGAGAAAGGAAGGGAAATGGATAGTGTTAAGCAAAAGAAAGCAGTGGAAAAAAGGAAAAACGGAAAGTCACGTATATCCGGCACTTTGGATGCTATGCAGTGGGGAGGAGCCAAAAGCCTATAAAAGGAGGGGGCAGAGAGGAGTCTCCTTTATTTGAATTTGGCCACTGATGCATGAGCACAGCCTGAAGAAGGCACAACACCGCCGAAAGCTAGCGCAAGCCATGCATCACTAATAAAAATGTTTTGTTTGTTATTTTAGTTTGTTATTTTAGTTTGTTATTTTTGGGGGAGGTTTATTTAAATTTTATTCATTTTCATGTTTACTTATGGCCTAAAAAACTAATTTGAAACCTAAAATTTGGAATTCATGAAAAACAACACGGAGACTGAAATTCATTGGAAAAATATAAATTTTATTAAAAGCACAATTAAAAACCAGTTGATTGAAAACTAAAAGCATAGTAAAAAATTTAAAAACCTGTAAGAAAAGCATATTAATGCAATTGGATTAAAAACAACAATAATAAAAATACGGTACTTACCTGGAAGCCTAAATAAGGAAGGTACTTACCTGATTCGGAACCGGAGAGTAACGGACACGGAAGACGGAGTGGCAGACGTAGTGGGTCTTGGGAAGGGACAGTAAAGTATGGCCCGTGCACTGCTCCCGCCCTCCTCGTGCAGGGGGGAGCTTCATTTTCCCTAACCCTAACCCTAACCCTAACCCCTAACCCTAACCCCCTAACCCTAAGATGGTGGATATCCTAGCTGGGATGATTAAGCCGGCATACCCACGGCGGGATACAACAGACATGATCGTGGGGAATGCACGAAATTGGGGTCAGATGACCCTCCAGATTTTGATGGAACATTATGAAGGATGCTTGGAGAGGTTTCTGGAAGAACTCTCCAGCATGGACACTCGTGAATGGAAGAAGGCCTTCGAGGTGGCCTCCCGCTGGGCCAAGCGGAACCTAAGACGGATCACGCGGAGCATCATTGACCACGCTGAGGCTCTCATCTCAACTAAGCTCGCGGGTGACTCACCTCAGGTTCGTCGGCGGGTAGCGCCAAAGGCCTCGGTGGCCACCATGACAGACCGGGTCCCTGATGCAGCGGCTAGCTGGTCAAGCCCCAACATGGCGGACTGGATGCCATCTCCCCTCGGACGGAGGGAAGTCCAAAGGGGGACGAGGAGGCCCGAAGGGGTGGTTCTTCCTGAGGAAGATGTTCTTCATGACGAGGATCTTTTTCTGGAAGACGTGCAGGAGGACCACCTGTCAGACGCTGACCCCGTGTTTCCTCCGGAACGTACAGCCTCCCTGTTGGAGTTGGAGGCCATGTTTGATGAGATGCGAGCAGAGGAGGCACGAGATGAGGCCAGGGCTAGAGCGGAAGCAGAGGCCGAGAGAGAGGCCCAAGCAGCAGAGGAGCGGGGACAATCTTCCCAGCCTTCAACACGGGATGTGCAAGTTCAAGCCCAGGTCCATCACGAAGGCTCTGAGGGTGAGGAGCCGTGGATGGATCTTTCGGGGGACCTGTTTGATGAGGTCGAGAGTTCCAGGGGTCCCCGTTTCCGGGTGAATCGTCATCAGAACACCACAAGAAAGATGATTGATTGGAGCTGGGTGGCGAATCGCAAATGGATTTTCTTGGGAGATTCGAACCTCACCAAATTCCCTGACTTCTCCAACACGAACTTGCAGGTGGAGAGCTTTCCAGGGGCGGACTTCCGCCACGCAGAAGCCTTGTTGAGGAAAACGGTACCGCCACAGGGTCTGGTGGTGGAGAAGATGGTCTTGTCCTTTGGGATCAATAGCAGGGCCAACAAGCCTAAGGAAACGACCATCAAGAATGTGCAGGCGGCAGTGAGGGCTGCGAGGACGCGGTTCCCATATGCAGAAATTTGGGTTCCCCAGATTAATTTCTCGGAGAACCTGCCAGCTGAAGACAAGTCGAATCTGCAGGTCCTGAATGACTATATCTACCGGAATAGGGTTCACATTCCCCTCTTGGACGAGGACTTGTTCCATACCGAGGAAGATGACATCCATTGGACGGCGGAAACGGGCGAGGCCATGTTTCAACATTGGACGTCCTTTTTAAACTGCGACACCCCCTGAGTCTGGACCAGTATGGGGACGACAGTGGACTGGGCCTTCAAGGTCAGGACGTGGTGGTCTTGGCAAAGAACTTTAGACTCTCGGGGCCACAACGGGAACTGTTGAGAAAAGGACTGTTCTTTGTCCCAGCATTGTATATAGGTAAGAATGAAAAGCTTAAGTTTGAATTTGATATGCAAGCTTACCATAGAAAAGTTAAGTTGGCTACGTATTTTAGAAACTCAAAAAGGAGGGATAAAATGCCTTTCACGGGGCCGTCGGATTGGTCACCGCCGGTGCAGGAGCTTCCACCAGAAGTGGAAACTTTAATTCATAGAGATTTGGATAAATTTAAAAGGTGTTATAAACCAATTAGGGAAAAACAGAACATTTCATTGGCAGAAGTCAGAGCTCTGCGAGAGCTAAAAAACGCTAAACATATAGTAATAAAGCCAGCCGATAAAGGATCGGCGGTTGTAATTTTAAGTCGAGAACAATACACGTTTGAAGTACAACGACAATTACAGGACACCACATATTACAGGAAATTGGACAAACCATTGTATTTGGATACAATCCCTATTGTTAAAAACATACTTAAATCATTAAAGGACAAAAAATTCATTAATTCTAAGCAGTACAAATACCTATTGGGCAGTTCGCAACCTAGAGAGAGGCGGTTTTACATATTGCCGAAAATACACAAAGCTCCAGACAAATGGACCATCCCGTACGAGATCCCCCCGGGGAGGCCCATTGTTTCGGATTGCGAGAGCGAGACTTATCGTACAGCGGAATTTCTGGATTTTTATTTGAATCCATTATCTGTAAAGCATCCTGCATATGTGAAGGACACATATCATTTCATTGACATAGTTAAAAACTTAAAAATAGCTGAGGACTTTTATTTTTTCTCCATGGACGTAGAAAACTTGTACACTAATATTCCAATTGAGGCGGGAATCGCTACTGTAAGGAATATTTTTCAGAAATTTCCAGATCCTAAAAGGCCTGATCAGGAATTGCTACAGTTGCTAGAAATTAATTTGACAAAGAATGATTTCATGTTTGATGAACGATTTTATTTGCAAGTTAAAGGAACCGCAATGGGCAAGAAATTTGCACCGGCGTATGCAAATATATTCATGGCCAATTGGGAAGCAGAAGTGCTCCCGAAGTGTAAAAAGAAGCCGGCCCATTATTTGAGGTATTTGGATGATATTTGGGGGATTTGGACCGGCTCTGAATTGGAATTTACAGAATTTGTGCAAACGTTGAATTCCCATGATCCATCAATTCAATTAAAATTTGAAATCAATAGGGAGGCCATAGACTTTTTGGACACCACGGTGTTCAAAGGGCCGACGTTTAACATCACCCGTAAACTCGATGTCAAAGTTTTCTTCAAAAGTACAGACACGCACGCCCTGTTACACAAATTTAGTTTCCACCCAAAACACACTTTCCGTGGTATCGTTAAGTCCCAGCTTCTCAGATTTCGGCGGATTTGTACCCAACCGACGGACTTTAGAAAGGCAGTAATCACCTTATTTAAGGCATTGCGTGAAAGGGGATATTCTCGACCTTTTTTAAAGAAATGTCTTAAGACCTTTCAGGAGGACAGTGAGAAGGTCAAGGGGGACTTACTCCCACTCATTAGCACATTTTCCTCCAATAGCAGGTATTTTAACAGACACATGAAGAATCATTTTGATGAGGTCATAGGTCAGGCAGCTCTTATCCCAAATTCAAGGGTCATTTCGGCCTTTCGGAGGAACAAGAACTTAGCTGACCTGCTTGTAAGGGCCAGACTTCCACGGCTCGACTCGAGCAAACCGAGGTACTTGGAGGCCCTGTTTACGAAGCTGGAGTTTGTTAGGAATGTCAAGGACAGGACTATTATTTCAGTTACGCAAAGTTTCAGCCCACAAACAAAGAATTGTGTTTATGTTATTTTTTGCTCAAAGTGTGGAATGAAGTACGTGGGTGAAACTAGAAATGATTTGTACAGTAGATTGTACCAACATGTGTATAACATCAGGAAAAAGAAGGAACCTGATGCACCTTTAGTTGTACATTTTCTTAAGCATGGCTGGGATTCGCTGAGAATGGCTGGACTACAACAAGGCATGGATTGGACAGATTGGGAACGAAAAAAGAGGGAGAGATATTGGATTTATGCATTGGGAACTAAAGAACCATTGGGACTTAACATAAAATGGAATTAGACTTTTATTGGGGAAGGTTTTGGTTAATTTCCAAACCTTAATCCCACCCTAACCTCAACCTCTTTAACCCTATTGGTCTCAGTATGTTAATTTAAACCCGATTTAGTTTTGACCCCAAAACCTACCCCCCCTGTTTTTGTTCTCCACTGTTTTACACTACCCTAGCCCCAACCCGAGCCCCATCCCTAAACCTAACCTCACTGTAAGCCCTATGTCAGTCTAACCCCAGTCCTTTGTCTTATCCTAACCCTAACCCCAGCCCTGTATGTTAGCCCTAACCCTAACCACTTTATCCCCACCTCCTGGCCCTCGGTATATATTATTTAATAAAGGGGGACTTAATTAGTGAGAAATTGGAAAATTGGCTTGAAAATTCTAAAAACCAGGGTTCATATAATTTATTAGCACAATTCATAGGGTTTGCAAGACTATTTACAGTTAAAAATGGATTAAAAAACAAATTGGGAATAAAAACAGTGATTAAATTAATTTGGGCACAATTCATAGGGTTTGCAAGACTATTTACAGTTAAAAATGGATTAAAAAACAAATTGGGAATAAAAACAGTGATTAAATTAATTTGGCTTTAAAATTCATTAACAGTAATTTCATGGAGTGCAAATAGGTTATTTTTGGCTAAAAAACAGTTAACATGTAATGTAGATTAAAAAATAAAGACCAAATTCATTTTTACCGAACCAAAGTTAAAAAAGACGAATGGGATTTTACACAGCCGAGGGGAGAATATAAAAGGCGGAGCTCACACAGGAGCTCATTTTCCACTCGGCACTCGATGGGAGCACATCTCTGCCAGTCCAACTGTTGCCAGCTAACCTAGCTTACAGTTTTCTGTGTGCCACACCTGAAGAAGACCGTGTACGGTCGAAACGTTGTGTTTTTTGTGTTTATTTTTGAATAAACAGTTTTTTTTGGCACACCTTCTTTCGTTGTTTACGGTTTTTCCGTGACTTTTTCCTTTCCACATTTTGGAAAGCGTTTTTTGTTCACATTAAGATTAAATAAATATTTTTTGTAGCACATTTAATTTTTTTTGGAAAAAAGAAAAAAGACGAAAAAATTCTGGACGCCATGGACGATGGCTGGACGGTAGTGCGCTATGGCCGCCGCCGCCAACGTGACCGCCAAGTCTTCTGGGACGGGTACGGAGGGCCGCAGGGAGGGATGGACCGTGCACGCTCCTTTTCCTTTCGGAGAAGGGATTATTTTCCTCTTCCTAACCCGCCAGTGCCTCCCCCCCGGGTCCCCCGGTACTTTGGTCCCCAAGTCCCATCCCGCTCGTATGCAGCTGTGGTCCGGCAGGGACGTTTCCAACCGGCCCGAAGAGGGAGCTCTTCCAGGACCAGAGAGGATGATGTAATAAGAGAAGCGGCAAGTCCCGATTTTGGAAGACTGATTCGTAAGCTGCATGGCATCATAAAGATGGTGCACCATCTCCAGAACGTGGCTCCAGAGCCAGGCAGGCCGGAGCCCAGGATGATTGTTAAGATGGTGGATATCCTAGCTGGGATGATTAAGCCGGCATACCCACGGCGGGATACAACAGACATGATCGTGGGGAATGCACGAAATTGGGGTCAGATGACCCTCCAGATTTTGATGGAACATTATGAAGGATGCTTGGAGAGGTTTCTGGAAGA
The DNA here is from genome assembly GCF_964374335.1 of Astatotilapia calliptera. Taxonomy (NCBI): domain Eukaryota; kingdom Metazoa; phylum Chordata; class Actinopteri; order Cichliformes; family Cichlidae; genus Astatotilapia; species Astatotilapia calliptera. Next base: position 37,126 of record NC_137438.1, read on the forward strand.
ACTCTCCAGCATGGACACTCGTGAATGGAAGAAGGCCTTCGAGGTGGCCTCCCGCTGGGCCAAGCGGAACCTAAGACGGATCACGCGGAGCATCATTGACCACGCTGAGGCTCTCATCTCAACTAAGCTCGCGGGTGACTCACCTCAGGTTCGTCGGCGGGTAGCGCCAAAGGCCTCGGTGGCCACCATGACAGACCGGGTCCCTGATGCAGCGGCTAGCTGGTCAAGCCCCAACATGGCGGACTGGATGCCATCTCCCCTCGGACGGAGGGAAGTCCAAAGGGGGACGAGGAGGCCCGAAGGGGTGGTTCTTCCTGAGGAAGATGTTCTTCATGACGAGGATCTTTTTCTGGAAGACGTGCAGGAGGACCACCTGTCAGACGCTGACCCCGTGTTTCCTCCGGAACGTACAGCCTCCCTGTTGGAGTTGGAGGCCATGTTTGATGAGATGCGAGCAGAGGAGGCACGAGATGAGGCCAGGGCTAGAGCGGAAGCAGAGGCCGAGAGAGAGGCCCAAGCAGCAGAGGAGCGGGGACAATCTTCCCAGCCTTCAACACGGGATGTGCAAGTTCAAGCCCAGGTCCATCACGAAGGCTCTGAGGGTGAGGAGCCGTGGATGGATCTTTCGGGGGACCTGTTTGATGAGGTCGAGAGTTCCAGGGGTCCCCGTTTCCGGGTGAATCGTCATCAGAACACCACAAGAAAGATGATTGATTGGAGCTGGGTGGCGAATCGCAAATGGATTTTCTTGGGAGATTCGAACCTCACCAAATTCCCTGACTTCTCCAACACGAACTTGCAGGTGGGGAGCTTTCCAGGGGCGGACTTCCGCCACGCAGAAGCCTTGTTGAGGAAAACGGTACCGCCACAGGGTCTGGTGGTGGAGAAGATGGTCTTGTCCTTTGGGATCAATAGCAGGGCCAACAAGCCTAAGGAAACGACCATCAAGAATGTGCAGGCGGCAGTGAGGGCTGCGAGGACGCGGTTCCCATATGCAGAAATTTGGGTTCCCCAGATTAATTTCTCGGAGAACCTGCCAGCTGAAGACAAGTCGAATCTGCAGGTCCTGAATGACTATATCTACCGGAATAGGGTTCACATTCCCCTCTTGGACGAGGACTTGTTCCATACCGAGGAAGATGACATCCATTGGACGGCGGAAACGGGCGAGGCCATGTTTCAACATTGGACGTCCTTTTTAAACTGCGACACCCCCTGAGTCTGGACCAGTATGGGGACGACAGTGGACTGGGCCTTCAAGGTCAGGACGTGGTGGTCTTGGCAAAGAACTTTAGACTCTCGGGGCCACAACGGGAACTGTTGAGAAAAGGACTGTTCTTTGTCCCAGCATTGTATATAGGTAAGAATGAAAAGCTTAAGTTTGAATTTGATATGCAAGCTTACCATAGAAAAGTTAAGTTGGCTACGTATTTTAGAAACTCAAAAAGGAGGGATAAAATGCCTTTCACGGGGCCGTCGGATTGGTCACCGCCGGTGCAGGAGCTTCCACCAGAAGTGGAAACTTTAATTCATAGAGATTTGGATAAATTTAAAAGGTGTTATAAACCAATTAGGGAAAAACAGAACATTTCATTGGCAGAAGTCAGAGCTCTGCGAGAGCTAAAAAACGCTAAACATATAGTAATAAAGCCAGCCGATAAAGGATCGGCGGTTGTAATTTTAAGTCGAGAACAATACACGTTTGAAGTACAACGACAATTACAGGACACCACATATTACAGGAAATTGGACAAACCATTGTATTTGGATACAATCCCTATTGTTAAAAACATACTTAAATCATTAAAGGACAAAAAATTCATTAATTCTAAGCAGTACAAATACCTATTGGGCAGTTCGCAACCTAGAGAGAGGCGGTTTTACATATTGCCGAAAATACACAAAGCTCCAGACAAATGGACCATCCCGTACGAGATCCCCCCGGGGAGGCCCATTGTTTCGGATTGCGAGAGCGAGACTTATCGTACAGCGGAATTTCTGGATTTTTATTTGAATCCATTATCTGTAAAGCATCCTGCATATGTGAAGGACACATATCATTTCATTGACATAGTTAAAAACTTAAAAATAGCTGAGGACTTTTATTTTTTCTCCATGGACGTAGAAAACTTGTACACTAATATTCCAATTGAGGCGGGAATCGCTACTGTAAGGAATATTTTTCAGAAATTTCCAGATCCTAAAAGGCCTGATCAGGAATTGCTACAGTTGCTAGAAATTAATTTGACAAAGAATGATTTCATGTTTGATGAACGATTTTATTTGCAAGTTAAAGGAACCGCAATGGGCAAGAAATTTGCACCGGCGTATGCAAATATATTCATGGCCAATTGGGAAGCAGAAGTGCTCCCGAAGTGTAAAAAGAAGCCGGCCCATTATTTGAGGTATTTGGATGATATTTGGGGGATTTGGACCGGCTCTGAATTGGAATTTACAGAATTTGTGCAAACGTTGAATTCCCATGATCCATCAATTCAATTAAAATTTGAAATCAATAGGGAGGCCATAGACTTTTTGGACACCACGGTGTTCAAAGGGCCGACGTTTAACATCACCCGTAAACTCGATGTCAAAGTTTTCTTCAAAAGTACAGACACGCACGCCCTGTTACACAAATTTAGTTTCCACCCAAAACACACTTTCCGTGGTATCGTTAAGTCCCAGCTTCTCAGATTTCGGCGGATTTGTACCCAACCGACGGACTTTAGAAAGGCAGTAATCACCTTATTTAAGGCATTGCGTGAAAGGGGATATTCTCGACCTTTTTTAAAGAAATGTCTTAAGACCTTTCAGGAGGACAGTGAGAAGGTCAAGGGGGACTTACTCCCACTCATTAGCACATTTTCCTCCAATAGCAGGTATTTTAACAGACACATGAAGAATCATTTTGATGAGGTCATAGGTCAGGCAGCTCTTATCCCAAATTCAAGGGTCATTTCGGCCTTTCGGAGGAACAAGAACTTAGCTGACCTGCTTGTAAGGGCCAGACTTCCACGGCTCGACTCGAGCAAACCGAGGTACTTGGAGGCCCTGTTTACGAAGCTGGAGTTTGTTAGGAATGTCAAGGACAGGACTATTATTTCAGTTACGCAAAGTTTCAGCCCACAAACAAAGAATTGTGTTTATGTTATTTTTTGCTCAAAGTGTGGAATGAAGTACGTGGGTGAAACTAGAAATGATTTGTACAGTAGATTGTACCAACATGTGTATAACATCAGGAAAAAGAAGGAACCTGATGCACCTTTAGTTGTACATTTTCTTAAGCATGGCTGGGATTCGCTGAGAATGGCTGGACTACAACAAGGCATGGATTGGACAGATTGGGAACGAAAAAAGAGGGAGAGATATTGGATTTATGCATTGGGAACTAAAGAACCATTGGGACTTAACATAAAATGGAATTAGACTTTTATTGGGGAAGGTTTTGGTTAATTTCCAAACCTTAATCCCACCCTAACCTCAACCTCTTTAACCCTATTGGTCTCAGTATGTTAATTTAAACCCGATTTAGTTTTGACCCCAAAACCTACCCCCCCTGTTTTTGTTCTCCACTGTTTTACACTACCCTAGCCCCAACCCGAGCCCCATCCCTAAACCTAACCTCACTGTAAGCCCTATGTCAGTCTAACCCCAGTCCTTTGTCTTATCCTAACCCTAACCCCAGCCCTGTATGTTAGCCCTAACCCTAACCACTTTATCCCCACCTCCTGGCCCTCGGTATATATTATTTAATAAAGGGGGACTTAATTAGTGAGAAATTGGAAAATTGGCTTGAAAATTCTAAAAACCAGGGTTCATATAATTTATTAGCACAATTCATAGGGTTTGCAAGACTATTTACAGTTAAAAATGGATTAAAAAACAAATTGGGAATAAAAACAGTGATTAAATTAATTTGGGCACAATTCATAGGGTTTGCAAGACTATTTACAGTTAAAAATGGATTAAAAAACAAATTGGGAATAAAAACAGTGATTAAATTAATTTGGCTTTAAAATTCATTAACAGTAATTTCATGGAGTGCAAATAGGTTATTTTTGGCTAAAAAACAGTTAACATGTAATGTAGATTAAAAAATAAAGACCAAATTCATTTTTACCGAACCAAAGTTAAAAAAGACGAATGGGATTTTACACAGCCGAGGGGAGAATATAAAAGGCGGAGCTCACACAGGAGCTCATTTTCCACTCGGCACTCGATGGGAGCACATCTCTGCCAGTCCAACTGTTGCCAGCTAACCTAGCTTACAGTTTTCTGTGTGCCACACCTGAAGAAGACCGTGTACGGTCGAAACGTTGTGTTTTTTGTGTTTATTTTTGAATAAACAGTTTTTTTTGGCACACCTTCTTTCGTTGTTTACGGTTTTTCCGTGACTTTTTCCTTTCCACATTTTGGAAAGCGTTTTTTGTTCACATTAAGATTAAATAAATATTTTTTGTAGCACATTTAATTTTTTTTGGAAAAAAGAAAAAAGACGAAAAAATTCTGGACGCCATGGACGATGGCTGGACGGTAGTGCGCTATGGCCGCCGCCGCCAACGTGACCGCCAAGTCTTCTGGGACGGGTACGGAGGGCCGCAGGGAGGGATGGACCGTGCACGCTCCTTTTCCTTTCGGAGAAGGGATTATTTTCCTCTTCCTAACCCGCCAGTGCCTCCCCCCCGGGTCCCCCGGTACTTTGGTCCCCAAGTCCCATCCCGCTCGTATGCAGCTGTGGTCCGGCAGGGACGTTTCCAACCGGCCCGAAGAGGGAGCTCTTCCAGGACCAGAGAGGATGATGTAATAAGAGAAGCGGCAAGTCCCGATTTTGGAAGACTGATTCGTAAGCTGCATGGCATCATAAAGATGGTGCACCATCTCCAGAACGTGGCTCCAGAGCCAGGCAGGCCGGAGCCCAGGATGATTGTTAAGATGGTGGATATCCTAGCTGGGATGATTAAGCCGGCATACCCACGGCGGGATACAACAGACATGATCGTGGGGAATGCACGAAATTGGGGTCAGATGACCCTCCAGATTTTGATGGAACATTATGAAGGATGCTTGGAGAGGTTTCTGGAAGAACTCTCCAGCATGGACACTCGTGAATGGAAGAAGGCCTTCGAGGTGGCCTCCCGCTGGGCCAAGCGGAACCTAAGACGGATCACGCGGAGCATCATTGACCACGCTGAGGCTCTCATCTCAACTAAGCTCGCGGGTGACTCACCTCAGGTTCGTCGGCGGGTAGCGCCAAAGGCCTCGGTGGCCACCATGACAGACCGGGTCCCTGATGCAGCGGCTAGCTGGTCAAGCCCCAACATGGCGGACTGGATGCCATCTCCCCTCGGACGGAGGGAAGTCCAAAGGGGGACGAGGAGGCCCGAAGGGGTGGTTCTTCCTGAGGAAGATGTTCTTCATGACGAGGATCTTTTTCTGGAAGACGTGCAGGAGGACCACCTGTCAGACGCTGACCCCGTGTTTCCTCCGGAACGTACAGCCTCCCTGTTGGAGTTGGAGGCCATGTTTGATGAGATGCGAGCAGAGGAGGCACGAGATGAGGCCAGGGCTAGAGCGGAAGCAGAGGCCGAGAGAGAGGCCCAAGCAGCAGAGGAGCGGGGACAATCTTCCCAGCCTTCAACACGGGATGTGCAAGTTCAAGCCCAGGTCCATCACGAAGGCTCTGAGGGTGAGGAGCCGTGGATGGATCTTTCGGGGGACCTGTTTGATGAGGTCGAGAGTTCCAGGGGTCCCCGTTTCCGGGTGAATCGTCATCAGAACACCACAAGAAAGATGATTGATTGGAGCTGGGTGGCGAATCGCAAATGGATTTTCTTGGGAGATTCGAACCTCACCAAATTCCCTGACTTCTCCAACACGAACTTGCAGGTGGAGAGCTTTCCAGGGGCGGACTTCCGCCACGCAGAAGCCTTGTTGAGGAAAACGGTACCGCCACAGGGTCTGGTGGTGGAGAAGATGGTCTTGTCCTTTGGGATCAATAGCAGGGCCAACAAGCCTAAGGAAACGACCATCAAGAATGTGCAGGCGGCAGTGAGGGCTGCGAGGACGCGGTTCCCATATGCAGAAATTTGGGTTCCCCAGATTAATTTCTCGGAGAACCTGCCAGCTGAAGACAAGTCGAATCTGCAGGTCCTGAATGACTATATCTACCGGAATAGGGTTCACATTCCCCTCTTGGACGAGGACTTGTTCCATACCGAGGAAGATGACATCCATTGGACGGCGGAAACGGGCGAGGCCATGTTTCAACATTGGACGTCCTTTTTAAACTGCGACACCCCCTGAGTCTGGACCAGTATGGGGACGACAGTGGACTGGGCCTTCAAGGTCAGGACGTGGTGGTCTTGGCAAAGAACTTTAGACTCTCGGGGCCACAACGGGAACTGTTGAGAAAAGGACTGTTCTTTGTCCCAGCATTGTATATAGGTAAGAATGAAAAGCTTAAGTTTGAATTTGATATGCAAGCTTACCATAGAAAAGTTAAGTTGGCTACGTATTTTAGAAACTCAAAAAGGAGGGATAAAATGCCTTTCACGGGGCCGTCGGATTGGTCACCGCCGGTGCAGGAGCTTCCACCAGAAGTGGAAACTTTAATTCATAGAGATTTGGATAAATTTAAAAGGTGTTATAAACCAATTAGGGAAAAACAGAACATTTCATTGGCAGAAGTCAGAGCTCTGCGAGAGCTAAAAAACGCTAAACATATAGTAATAAAGCCAGCCGATAAAGGATCGGCGGTTGTAATTTTAAGTCGAGAACAATACACGTTTGAAGTACAACGACAATTACAGGACACCACATATTACAGGAAATTGGACAAACCATTGTATTTGGATACAATCCCTATTGTTAAAAACATACTTAAATCATTAAAGGACAAAAAATTCATTAATTCTAAGCAGTACAAATACCTATTGGGCAGTTCGCAACCTAGAGAGAGGCGGTTTTACATATTGCCGAAAATACACAAAGCTCCAGACAAATGGACCATCCCGTACGAGATCCCCCCGGGGAGGCCCATTGTTTCGGATTGCGAGAGCGAGACTTATCGTACAGCGGAATTTCTGGATTTTTATTTGAATCCATTATCTGTAAAGCATCCTGCATATGTGAAGGACACATATCATTTCATTGACATAGTTAAAAACTTAAAAATAGCTGAGGACTTTTATTTTTTCTCCATGGACGTAGAAAACTTGTACACTAATATTCCAATTGAGGCGGGAATCGCTACTGTAAGGAATATTTTTCAGAAATTTCCAGATCCTAAAAGGCCTGATCAGGAATTGCTACAGTTGCTAGAAATTAATTTGACAAAGAATGATTTCATGTTTGATGAACGATTTTATTTGCAAGTTAAAGGAACCGCAATGGGCAAGAAATTTGCACCGGCGTATGCAAATATATTCATGGCCAATTGGGAAGCAGAAGTGCTCCCGAAGTGTAAAAAGAAGCCGGCCCATTATTTGAGGTATTTGGATGATATTTGGGGGATTTGGACCGGCTCTGAATTGGAATTTACAGAATTTGTGCAAACGTTGAATTCCCATGATCCATCAATTCAATTAAAATTTGAAATCAATAGGGAGGCCATAGACTTTTTGGACACCACGGTGTTCAAAGGGCCGACGTTTAACATCACCCGTAAACTCGATGTCAAAGTTTTCTTCAAAAGTACAGACACGCACGCCCTGTTACACAAATTTAGTTTCCACCCAAAACACACTTTCCGTGGTATCGTTAAGTCCCAGCTTCTCAGATTTCGGCGGATTTGTACCCAACCGACGGACTTTAGAAAGGCAGTAATCACCTTATTTAAGGCATTGCGTGAAAGGGGATATTCTCGACCTTTTTTAAAGAAATGTCTTAAGACCTTTCAGGAGGACAGTGAGAAGGTCAAGGGGGACTTACTCCCACTCATTAGCACATTTTCCTCCAATAGCAGGTATTTTAACAGACACATGAAGAATCATTTTGATGAGGTCATAGGTCAGGCAGCTCTTATCCCAAATTCAAGGGTCATTTCGGCCTTTCGGAGGAACAAGAACTTAGCTGACCTGCTTGTAAGGGCCAGACTTCCACGGCTCGACTCGAGCAAACCGAGGTACTTGGAGGCCCTGTTTACGAAGCTGGAGTTTGTTAGGAATGTCAAGGACAGGACTATTATTTCAGTTACGCAAAGTTTCAGCCCACAAACAAAGAATTGTGTTTATGTTATTTTTTGCTCAAAGTGTGGAATGAAGTACGTGGGTGAAACTAGAAATGATTTGTACAGTAGATTGTACCAACATGTGTATAACATCAGGAAAAAGAAGGAACCTGATGCACCTTTAGTTGTACATTTTCTTAAGCATGGCTGGGATTCGCTGAGAATGGCTGGACTACAACAAGGCATGGATTGGACAGATTGGGAACGAAAAAAGAGGGAGAGATATTGGATTTATGCATTGGGAACTAAAGAACCATTGGGACTTAACATAAAATGGAATTAGACTTTTATTGGGGAAGGTTTTGGTTAATTTCCAAACCTTAATCCCACCCTAACCTCAACCTCTTTAACCCTATTGGTCTCAGTATGTTAATTTAAACCCGATTTAGTTTTGACCCCAAAACCTACCCCCCCTGTTTTTGTTCTCCACTGTTTTACACTACCCTAGCCCCAACCCGAGCCCCATCCCTAAACCTAACCTCACTGTAAGCCCTATGTCAGTCTAACCCCAGTCCTTTGTCTTATCCTAACCCTAACCCCAGCCCTGTATGTTAGCCCTAACCCTAACCACTTTATCCCCACCTCCTGGCCCTCGGTATATATTATTTAATAAAGGGGGACTTAATTAGTGAGAAATTGGAAAATTGGCTTGAAAATTCTAAAAACCAGGGTTCATATAATTTATTAGCACAATTCATAGGGTTTGCAAGACTATTTACAGTTAAAAATGGATTAAAAAACAAATTGGGAATAAAAACAGTGATTAAATTAATTTGGGCACAATTCATAGGGTTTGCAAGACTATTTACAGTTAAAAATGGATTAAAAAACAAATTGGGAATAAAAACAGTGATTAAATTAATTTGGCTTTAAAATTCATTAACAGTAATTTCATGGAGTGCAAATAGGTTATTTTTGGCTAAAAAACAGTTAACATGTAATGTAGATTAAAAAATAAAGACCAAATTCATTTTTACCGAACCAAAGTTAAAAAAGACGAATGGGATTTTACACAGCCGAGGGGAGAATATAAAAGGCGGAGCTCACACAGGAGCTCATTTTCCACTCGGCACTCGATGGGAGCACATCTCTGCCAGTCCAACTGTTGCCAGCTAACCTAGCTTACAGTTTTCTGTGTGCCACACCTGAAGAAGACCGTGTACGGTCGAAACGTTGTGTTTTTTGTGTTTATTTTTGAATAAACAGTTTTTTTTGGCACACCTTCTTTCGTTGTTTACGGTTTTTCCGTGACTTTTTCCTTTCCACATTTTGGAAAGCGTTTTTTGTTCACATTAAGATTAAATAAATATTTTTTGTAGCACATTTAATTTTTTTTGGAAAAAAGAAAAAAGACGAAAAAATTCTGGACGCCATGGACGATGGCTGGACGGTAGTGCGCTATGGCCGCCGCCGCCAACGTGACCGCCAAGTCTTCTGGGACGGGTACGGAGGGCCGCAGGGAGGGATGGACCGTGCACGCTCCTTTTCCTTTCGGAGAAGGGATTATTTTCCTCTTCCTAACCCGCCAGTGCCTCCCCCCCGGGTCCCCCGGTACTTTGGTCCCCAAGTCCCATCCCGCTCGTATGCAGCTGTGGTCCGGCAGGGACGTTTCCAACCGGCCCGAAGAGGGAGCTCTTCCAGGACCAGAGAGGATGATGTAATAAGAGAAGCGGCAAGTCCCGATTTTGGAAGACTGATTCGTAAGCTGCATGGCATCATAAAGATGGTGCACCATCTCCAGAACGTGGCTCCAGAGCCAGGCAGGCCGGAGCCCAGGATGATTGTTAAGATGGTGGATATCCTAGCTGGGATGATTAAGCCGGCATACCCACGGCGGGATACAACAGACATGATCGTGGGGAATGCACGAAATTGGGGTCAGATGACCCTCCAGATTTTGATGGAACATTATGAAGGATGCTTGGAGAGGTTTCTGGAAGAACTCTCCAGCATGGACACTCGTGAATGGAAGAAGGCCTTCGAGGTGGCCTCCCGCTGGGCCAAGCGGAACCTAAGACGGATCACGCGGAGCATCATTGACCACGCTGAGGCTCTCATCTCAACTAAGCTCGCGGGTGACTCACCTCAGGTTCGTCGGCGGGTAGCGCCAAAGGCCTCGGTGGCCACCATGACAGACCGGGTCCCTGATGCAGCGGCTAGCTGGTCAAGCCCCAACATGGCGGACTGGATGCCATCTCCCCTCGGACGGAGGGAAGTCCAAAGGGGGACGAGGAGGCCCGAAGGGGTGGTTCTTCCTGAGGAAGATGTTCTTCATGACGAGGATCTTTTTCTGGAAGACGTGCAGGAGGACCACCTGTCAGACGCTGACCCCGTGTTTCCTCCGGAACGTACAGCCTCCCTGTTGGAGTTGGAGGCCATGTTTGATGAGATGCGAGCAGAGGAGGCACGAGATGAGGCCAGGGCTAGAGCGGAAGCAGAGGCCGAGAGAGAGGCCCAAGCAGCAGAGGAGCGGGGACAATCTTCCCAGCCTTCAACACGGGATGTGCAAGTTCAAGCCCAGGTCCATCACGAAGGCTCTGAGGGTGAGGAGCCGTGGATGGATCTTTCGGGGGACCTGTTTGATGAGGTCGAGAGTTCCAGGGGTCCCCGTTTCCGGGTGAATCGTCATCAGAACACCACAAGAAAGATGATTGATTGGAGCTGGGTGGCGAATCGCAAATGGATTTTCTTGGGAGATTCGAACCTCACCAAATTCCCTGACTTCTCCAACACGAACTTGCAGGTGGAGAGCTTTCCAGGGGCGGACTTCCGCCACGCAGAAGCCTTGTTGAGGAAAACGGTACCGCCACAGGGTCTGGTGGTGGAGAAGATGGTCTTGTCCTTTGGGATCAATAGCAGGGCCAACAAGCCTAAGGAAACGACCATCAAGAATGTGCAGGCGGCAGTGAGGGCTGCGAGGACGCGGTTCCCATATGCAGAAATTTGGGTTCCCCAGATTAATTTCTCGGAGAACCTGCCAGCTGAAGACAAGTCGAATCTGCAGGTCCTGAATGACTATATCTACCGGAATAGGGTTCACATTCCCCTCTTGGACGAGGACTTGTTCCATACCGAGGAAGATGACATCCATTGGACGGCGGAAACGGGCGAGGCCATGTTTCAACATTGGACGTCCTTTTTAAACTGCGACACCCCCTGAGTCTGGACCAGTATGGGGACGACAGTGGACTGGGCCTTCAAGGTCAGGACGTGGTGGTCTTGGCAAAGAACTTTAGACTCTCGGGGCCACAACGGGAACTGTTGAGAAAAGGACTGTTCTTTGTCCCAGCATTGTATATAGGTAAGAATGAAAAGCTTAAGTTTGAATTTGATATGCAAGCTTACCATAGAAAAGTTAAGTTGGCTACGTATTTTAGAAACTCAAAAAGGAGGGATAAAATGCCTTTCACGGGGCCGTCGGATTGGTCACCGCCGGTGCAGGAGCTTCCACCAGAAGTGGAAACTTTAATTCATAGAGATTTGGATAAATTTAAAAGGTGTTATAAACCAATTAGGGAAAAACAGAACATTTCATTGGCAGAAGTCAGAGCTCTGCGAGAGCTAAAAAACGCTAAACATATAGTAATAAAGCCAGCCGATAAAGGATCGGCGGTTGTAATTTTAAGTCGAGAACAATACACGTTTGAAGTACAACGACAATTACAGGACACCACATATTACAGGAAATTGGACAAACCATTGTATTTGGATACAATCCCTATTGTTAAAAACATACTTAAATCATTAAAGGACAAAAAATTCATTAATTCTAAGCAGTACAAATACCTATTGGGCAGTTCGCAACCTAGAGAGAGGCGGTTTTACATATTGCCGAAAATACACAAAGCTCCAGACAAATGGACCATCCCGTACGAGATCCCCCCGGGGAGGCCCATTGTTTCGGATTGCGAGAGCGAGACTTATCGTACAGCGGAATTTCTGGATTTTTATTTGAATCCATTATCTGTAAAGCATCCTGCATATGTGAAGGACACATATCATTTCATTGACATAGTTAAAAACTTAAAAATAGCTGAGGACTTTTATTTTTTCTCCATGGACGTAGAAAACTTGTACACTAATATTCCAATTGAGGCGGGAATCGCTACTGTAAGGAATATTTTTCAGAAATTTCCAGATCCTAAAAGGCCTGATCAGGAATTGCTACAGTTGCTAGAAATTAATTTGACAAAGAATGATTTCATGTTTGATGAACGATTTTATTTGCAAGTTAAAGGAACCGCAATGGGCAAGAAATTTGCACCGGCGTATGCAAATATATTCATGGCCAATTGGGAAGCAGAAGTGCTCCCGAAGTGTAAAAAGAAGCCGGCCCATTATTTGAGGTATTTGGATGATATTTGGGGGATTTGGACCGGCTCTGAATTGGAATTTACAGAATTTGTGCAAACGTTGAATTCCCATGATCCATCAATTCAATTAAAATTTGAAATCAATAGGGAGGCCATAGACTTTTTGGACACCACGGTGTTCAAAGGGCCGACGTTTAACATCACCCGTAAACTCGATGTCAAAGTTTTCTTCAAAAGTACAGACACGCACGCCCTGTTACACAAATTTAGTTTCCACCCAAAACACACTTTCCGTGGTATCGTTAAGTCCCAGCTTCTCAGATTTCGGCGGATTT
>NC_137438.1:62500-65000 GCF_964374335.1 Astatotilapia calliptera
CACGGCGAAAAGTTGTTGTACCATAGGCACGAGAAAAGTTGTTGTACCATAGGCACGAGAAAGCTGTCGTACCAGGGGCACGGAGGAAAGTTGTCGTACCATAGGCACGAGGAGAGTTTGTGTGGCAAAGTGCTACTGAGCGGTGTACCAGGGGCACGGCGAAAAGTTGTTGTACCATAGGCACGAGAAAAGTTGTCGTACCATAGGCACGAGAAAAGTTGTCATACCATAGGTACGAGGAGTGTGTGTGTGTGGCAAAGTGCTACTGAGCGGTGTACCAGGGGCACGGCGAAAAGTTGTTGTACCATAGGCACGAGAAAAGTTGTTGTACCATAGGCACGAGAAAAGCTGTCGTACCAGGGGCACGGAGGAAAGTTGTTGTACCATAGGCACGAGAAAAGTTGTCGTACCATAGGCACGAGGAGAGTTTGTGTGGCAAAGTGCTACTGAGCGGTGTACCAGGGGCACGGCGAAAAGTTGTTGTACCATAGGCACGAGAAAAGTTGTTGTACCATAGGCACGAGAAAAGCTGTCGTACCAGGGGCACGGAGGAAAGTTGTTGTACCATAGGCATGAGAAAAGTTGTCGTACCATAGGCACGAGGAGAGTTTGTGTGGCAAAGTGCTACTGAGCGGTGTACCAGGGGCACGGCGAAAAGTTGTTGTACCATAGGCACGAGAAAAGTTGTTGTACCATAGGCACGAGAAAAGCTGTCGTACCAGGGGCACGGAGGAAAGTTGTTGTACCATAGGCACGAGAAAAGTTGTCGTACCATAGGCACGAGAAAAGTTGTCGTACCATAGGCACAAGCAGTGCGTGCGTGCGTGCGTGCGTGCGTGCGTGCGTGCGTGTGTGTGTGTGTGTGGCAGTTCTTCTGCGCAGTGTACCAGGGGCACATTTCAATGTGCTTTCTGGAGTACCAGGGGCACGAGGATTTTGCCAGTGGTGTTCTGCTTTGTTAGTGGGAGGGGGCTTAAGTGTGGGTCCCCGGGGCCTGCTGGAGGTCCAGGTCCATGCTAGATACGTGGTACAGGGTAACTGCAGGAGGGGGGGGGGGGGGGGCGGGTAATGTGGGTTCACGGGGCCTGCTGGAGGTCAAGGTCCATGCTGGATATGCGCTGGAGCGTAACTGCAAGAAAGGAAAGCTAGTGGGGGAGTAGAGCAGGGGAGTATGTGGGTCCCCAGGGCCTGCTGGAGGTCCAGGTCCATGCTAGATATGTGGCACAGGGTAACTGCAGGGGGGGGTAATGTGGGTCCACGGGGCCTGCTGGAGGTCCAGGTCCATGCTAGATATGTGGCACAGGGTAACTGCAGGGGGGGGGGTATTGTGGGTCCACGGGGCCTGCTGGAAGTCAAGGTCCATGCTAGATATGTGGTACAGGGTAACTGCAGGGGGGGGGGGGGGTAATGTGGGTCCCCGGGGCCTGCTGGAGGTCCAGGTCCATGCTAGATACGTGGTACAGGGTAACTGCAGGAGGGGGGGGGGGGGTAATGTGGGTTCACGGGGCCTGCTGGAGGCCAAGGTCCATGCTGGATATGCGCTGGAGCATAACTGCAAGAAAGGAAAGCTAGTGGGGGAGTAGAGCAGGGGAGTATGTGGGTCCCCAGGGCCTGCTGGAGGTCCAGGTCCATGCTAGATATGTGGTACAGGGTAACTGCAGGGGGAAGGGGGGGGGGTAATGTGGGTCCCCGGGGCCTGCTGGAGGTCAAGGTCCGTGCTAGATATGTGGTACGGGGTAACTGCGGGGGGGGGGGGGGGGGGGTAATGTGGGTCCCCGGGGCCTGCTGGAGGTCAAGGTCCATGCTGGATATGCGCTGGAGCGTAACTGCAAGAAAGGAAAGCTAGTGGGGGAGTAGAGCAGGGGAGTATGTGGGTCCCCAGGGCCTGCTGGAGGTCCAGGTCCATGCTAGATATGTGGTACAGGGTAACTGCAGGGGGAAGGGGGGGGGGGTAATGTGGGTCCCCGGGGCCTGCTGGAGGTCAAGGTCCGTGGTAACTGCGGGGGGGGGGGGGGGGGGGGGTAATGTGGGTCCCCGGGGCCTGCTGGAAGTCAAGGTCCATGCTAGACATGTGGTACAGGGTAACTGCAGGGGGAAGGGGGGGGGGGTAATGTGGGTCCCCGGGGCCTGCTGGAGGTCAAGGTCCGTGGTAACTGCGGGGGGGGGGGGGGGGGGGGATCTAATGGGGGACTAGATCAGGTGAGGATGTAATGGCCAGTTCGACAGCAGCACATCTTTTTCGACCGTAAGGGAGAGAGGAGGCCGACTCTCTGCCTCGGCCAAATGGAGAGAGATTTTCAGCAGGGCCAGTGCGCCAGGAGCACATCTTTTTCAACCGTGAGGGAGAGAGGAGGCCGACTCACCACCTCGGCCAGGGCCTTTTTTTCTCCCCTCTCCAGTTGAGCAGTCTAAGGGTAATGAGTAGCAAAGGTGCCCTCCGTCATTTATGGGAGACGGGTGTCTGAAGATGCGCAAGTCAGCAGACACCCTCGGCAACGCT
>NC_137438.1:97500-342500 GCF_964374335.1 Astatotilapia calliptera
CTGCAAGGGAGGGAAGAGCAATGTGCGATGTAGGTCCCCGGGGCCTGCTGGAGGTCCAGGTCCATGCCCGATGTGAGTAGCAGCAGGGCCAGCGCGCCCAGGAGCACATCTTTTTCGACCGTAAAGGGAGACAGGAGGCCGACTCACTGCCTCGGCTAAATGGAGAGGGAATTTCAGCAGGGCCAGGGCACAGGCATGGACCTTTTTCAGCTGCAAGGGAGGGAAGAGCAATGTGCGATGTAGGTCCCCGGGGCCTGCTGGAGGTCCAGGTCCATGCCCGATGTGAGTAGCAGCAGGGCCAGCGCGCCCAGGAGCACATCTTTTTCGACCGTAAAGGGAGACAGGAGGCCGACTCACTGCCTCGGCTAAATGGAGAGGGAATTTCAGCAGGGCCAGGGCACAGGCATGGACCTTTTTCAGCTGCAAGGGAGGGAAGAGCAATGTGCGATGTAGGTCCCCGGGGCCTACTGGAGGTCCAGGTCCATACCCGATGTGAGTAGCAGCAGGGCCAGCGCGCCCAGGAGCACATCTTTTTCGACCGTAAAGGGAGACAGGAGGCCGACTCACTGCCTCGGCTAAATGGAGAGGGAATTTCAGCAGGGCCAGGGCACAGGCATGGACCTTTTTCAGCTGTAAGGGAGGCAAGAGCAAGGTGTGATGTAGGTCCCCGGGGCCTGCTGGAGGTCCAGGTCCATGCCCGATGTGAGTAGCAGCAGGGCCAGCGCGCCCAGGAGCACATCTTTTTCGACCGTAAAGGGAGACAGGAGGCCGACTCACTGCCTCGGCTAAATGGAGAGGCAATTTCAGCAGGGCCAGGGCACAGGCATGGACCTTTTCAGCTGTAAGGGAGGCAAGAGCAAGGTGTGATGTAGGTCCCCGGGGCCTGCTGGAGGTCCAGGTCCATGCCCGATGTGAGTAGCAGCAGGGCCAGCGCGCCCAGGAGCACATCTTTTTCGACCGTAAAGGGAGACAGGAGGCCGACTCACTGCCTCACTGTAGTGAGCCTACACAACAACCTTTTCCTAAACCGGCCTGTTGGTTTGTATTTTTAGCCTTTTGTAGCGTTGAGTCTGTTTTCCCTGCGCATAACTAGTAAAGGTGCGGCTTTCAGCTCCTTCAAGAAGGAGAGGGGGGGTGGGGGATTAGGCCTTTAAAATTTCAAATTCTCCTCCTCCTGTCCTCAGTGAGATTACTTTAAGCATGTTAAAGCAGTAGTCCGTAAAGATCCAAACTATACTCTGATGACCAATAACACCAAAACATCATTGCTTACCTTTATCCATTCCCATTGGGGGCTTCAGCGTCTTTTTCCATACACCAAAAAACTGCACCTTCTGGCAGAAATCTTGCCATCTTCCCTTCAGTTCATTGATGAAGTTGGCATTTTCTTTATCCAAAATGCGATGAAGCTCCTCCATCACCTATAAAATATTCAGCATACCAATACAAACATGTCAATGCATCACTGAGGAGCAAGAAGTTGGTATGATAAACATTGTTTGGCTTGAATCACATGGATTCAACAATGACTTACATGTCCAATGTCCTTGAAGCAAGGATATGCTTCTAGAACCTTTTTGTGTCTGTCCTCCTCGCGAATAGTATTTGAATCAATGAATGCTCTTCTGGCTGAAAATTCCAAATCCAGGAGCTGAGAGACATCCTGCTGGTTTGGGTTTTTTCTTTTAAACAAAGTTTGTAGGGTCTTGTAGTGTTTGGCCAAGGTTGCTGGACAGTGGGTGTCTGGACTGTTGATATCTGCAGGCTTGTTTGCTGCAAGACACAAAATTACATAAACAATGTCTCTCACTTTAAAAAAAAAATCTGTCATTAATTATGTCATTAAAATGACAAGTGTCTATAGACTATACTTTAATGGAGTTAAATCTTAAAAAAAAAAAATACAGCTCTGAACTTAACTATTAAATACTTATTCATTTTTCAAAATATTTACCATGTAAATGCCAATTTACATATGGTCATGCAATCATATACAATTATATGTAGGCACACAAGTGCACCCCTATAAAGAAGTGCCCACACACACACACACACATCCATGAGGCAGTTGGATGGACTCACTATTAGGACTTGGCAGGGTAGAGGGTTCTTCTTCAAGTAGGTTTTGTGCTTTCCTTTTTCCTTAAAGACATAGCAAAGAGATATTTTGTGTCAGGGTAATACACTTTAAAAAATAGTTTGGAACCTAAATTAAAAAACAGTTAAAAAGAGAGAAAAAAAAGCCTCTAGTGAGGCACATTGTTTTTTAAAAACATTACTTTACATGATATACTGAGTGGTTAGAGACAGTGATGTTGCACAGACTTATACTATAAACACACCACAATACCCAGCTCTTTAAATTTATAATATACTGGCTTTTATTAATACCAATACTTTATTAACATTAATTTCCACAGAAATGTTAACAAACTGATGATAAAACAGGAAAAATGTGATGTAGTTATCATTTTCTGATGCCCATTTTAAAGCCTTTTACTTCTGTCATGTCAGGACTGCCATCTTGACTCAACATGCAGGTATATTTGTTTTATTTTTTTATGATGACCACACAGTTTGTAAATGTAAAGTTGAAACTCACCTTCTAACTCACTTGTTTTACTGGCCGACTCTGGGCTGCTCCTCCCTTCTGTGGACAGATCCAGAATGATTGTTGAGTCACTTGAATCCATTTCTTCTACGTCACTTGGCTGATCAAGACGTCGCCTCTTGGCAGAGCTGCGAAGATTAGTCAGTTAATCAATTAGTTATCAACTATAAACTCAATCAATTCATATCTTTATTGTACAGCCATTTTCAAATATACAAAGTGTAACACAAAGTGCTTCTTCCTTTCATGCTAAAACAGGTGAGGAAACTAAAGGCAGGTCACCAAATACTTGATTAATCACATTGGATCACTTCTTTCTTTCCTTAATAAAATGCCCAAACATGATTTTAGCTTTTTTGTTTGTCCTCTATCGTTGAAATTAAAATTGTCAGGTTGTGGACAAAAGAAGACTTTTGGGGAAAAACTTTCACAACTTTCAAACATCGTACTGACTAAACAACTTATCAATTAATGAGGAAAATGAATAACAGAATCATCATAGTTAAAATTAAAATTAATTAGTTGCAGCCTTACCTCTTTGAATGTCTCCCATCTGGAGTGGCTTTTTGTGGGGATCTCACATTTTGCAGTCTTTTGTTTAGCTGTGTGTACACAGTAACCTGTATAGGACATTTAATACATTTTTCCAACCACTACTAAAATGTCCAACATGAAACACTTTGGTATTGAAGTGGATGCATTTCACTTACCCATGTATTCTTGATGCCTTGGTCCTGTAGCATAGGGTAGTACTGCACTATTCTCTTTGCCATTGCTGTAATTTCTGGTTTTGATGGGTATCTATGCGATTCTCCATCCCCTTTTGCCCTCAGGATTGCAATCATACTAGTCATGGTGTTTCGGATGAGCCGAGATCTGAGCTCCTTTGACATTTTGCAGCTGCGCTCTTCACCTTTCTTTGACAACTCAAAGTATTGTTGGCGGACTTGCTCAAGCTCAGTGTCAGTGTGCAATACATATTCTGGATAGAATAACTTCACAACCTTTTCAGGGCTTGTGCATTTTGCAGCAGTTGCATTTACAGTAGTGGATGTCTGTTGCTTGGGTGACTCATTAATGGAGGAGCTGGTTGAAGATTTTGAGTCATCTTGGCCAGATTCCTATAAAATAAATAATAATGAATAAAAGCAAAACGCAATTTTTGTGTGTGTGTGTGTGTGTGTGTGTGTGTGGAGAGGGGGGAATAGTGAAGAGCCATTCAACTCTGCCCGCGGTTAAACTAGTTGTAATCGGACAAAAACACGACGATGCCAATTTTAAGCGGTGGTGAGTGACTGAGAAACTGACCTCCAGTACATCCTGACAAGCACGTCAGACAGCTTTTCTCCGTAAAAAGTTCTCTGGGCCTGGGAAAAGATCCTGCAAGTCTTCACGAGACAGGGTGCCCATCATTCCCTCGCTGATGTTTGCAGCTATGAACACATTGGAAGAAAAACATAGCAAGATGAAATTATGCCCTACAAAGGAAACTGCATGAGAGATGAGACTATGAAAGTTGACACTTCATTAAAATTGTGTTGCTATTGCTAACTAGTTTAGTATAGAAATGTGGATACCTCATTGTCTGCTACTGTTTTTTGTATAGAGCTAATGATCAACATGCTAAAAAGACTGTACTTAAGTAAAAGTAGTGTTACTTCAAAATAAAATGAAGTAGAAGAAAAAAGTATTCTCCTCAAAAAAATTACTTAATTAAATTAAAAAATATATATCTGCTGGGCTAACTGCTGTGGAAAAATTCTGTTTACAGACAAATTGTCACACTACTTTAGTAGCATTGTTGACCTCATTTTTTATATATTGGACACTGAATTTTTATCCAGCTTTAGGTATTAATACAGGAACTGAGCTTTTTGGAATGTAGTGGAGTACAGTTACTTCTTTACAAATCTACTCAAGTAAAAGTGTAAACTATAGTGCAGTAAAACTACTCTTAAGTACTTTTTTTCCCCAAAAGTTAATCAATTAAATGTAAATTGGTAAATGTTACTGAGAATTATCCACCTCTAAGGATGAATAAATACACTTGCATAAGTAAAACAAATAACTACAAATGTTCCTAAAATGAGGAAATGATCACATGAAATGGAAGGTAAAAAAAATTACTTAAACATCATCAACGACATTATTTATAAAATAATGTAATTTGCACACTTCCGTGTTCATACACCTATGTAAAACATAAGTCCATTTAATCTGTTTAAAAATAAATTTGCATACATTACCCTTTAAAACCGACACTGTGACCTCATCCAGTCCTTCCATGCTGTTTGCCTACTTAGCACACTAGTTAGCTTTTTTGGCGTTAGCTTGCCTCGTCCAGTCACTGTTCGGCTGCAACGTTACACAATATAAACACACCAAAAGATTTAGAACTTTCGAAAGGAGTGTAATATGTACAAAAAATGAGCACTGTATAATACATTTTAACTTACTTCCAATGAAACGCGAATGCAAAGAACTCTGGGACAGTAGTGGCAGGCACGTGTCTACATGAACTTAAGATGTCCACCAGATCATTCACGACAGCCAGAAACGAAGTTCGTCTTCAATTTGCCTGACATTTCTTTGGCCCAAAAATCCTAAAAGGATGATTGATTGGTGTGCATTGCAAAATAACGTTAATTATTATAGGTTAATAAAAAAAATTTTTACTTTATCCCCCACATTTACGACAATTTAGCAGGCGCGTTTAACCATGGTAACGAGTTATTTTACGGCACAACTGCAGCCCGCGCTACCGAATGAAACATACTAGCTTCCAACATGACTTGGCGTTGCTTTATATGCTACGTGTTTGTAGCATTGAGTCTGAGACAACTTTTGAGTCACATTAATACCATGCACAGCCGCAGCCCTGACTTTCGCGTGGTGTGTGGAATTGATGGCTGTCCGAGTGAGTACAGAGTATATAACTCTTTCTACTATCACGTAAAGCGGACACACGCGCGTCACCTTCTCGGAGTGGAAGCGGATGAGGAGGATGGATCAACCCGCCACGGTTTACCTGGAGCAGGTGAAAGGACGGCCCCAATCAACCAAACTAACGCCAGTTCTTCAGTAACTGACGAGGGCTCAAGCATCCCCGCACTAACGGTAAGTTATTTTAACAAAAGCCAGAGAAACGAGCTGCAGAAGCTGTAACATAATGTTAGCATTTACTTTGGCTGATCCAAGTACGTCCATTAAATGTGTTGTTTTTGACAGACTCATGTTGTACTTTTATTTTAACAGTGATGAGTGTCGAACTAGTTGTTTCGCTAAATTAAGTAACTCACCTGAAACGTAAATGAGAGCTGTGGCAGAAACGCAAAGCTGCAGTCTTGTCAGACTGTTTTTTTTTTTCAGTCATCCGTTCGTTCGCTCCGGTGAATGCATCCAAACTTTGCAGAAAGTCCTATTAGTTTAAAAAAAGTTGATATATTGTTGAAATACGTGTTGAAATCAGCTGGTAAAAGCCAGTCAGCTAACTGAATAGGTCGCTATCATGTTTACATATGTGTTCAAGGTCAATTTAAGCCATGTCCACACGTACACGGGTATTTTTGAAAACGGAGATTTTCCGTTTTCGTTTTAAAAAATAATCCCGTCCACACGTAAAGGCAGAAATGAAGGAAAACACTGCTAGGAACATGCCAAAGCAACAGGTGGCGATATATTCCTAACCGTGCAGCAATGTTGGCCAATCAGAAGTCTAGAAGCCTCGGTGGGAAAAAGTAAACAAAGCTGGGGCATAGAAGCAGAAGCAAGTGGTATGTGTGGAGGGACAGTAACTGTGTGTGTATATGTAAGCATTTAAACAGTGCAGAGAGTAGAAGTAACAGTATTGTAGAAATTCATTTCACCGAAATAATAACGTGGCGCACAGTGTGACGTCAAAAAATGAGCACACCTTTGACACTGCGTTTTCTCCATTTTTATGTCCACACGTAAATGCAAAAACGGAGTTTTAGAAAATATCCACCCTGGCCGGAGTTTTTAAAAATCTCCGTTTTCAGTGACCAAAAACGCCGTTTACGTGTGGACGAAAGGTGCAAACGCATAGAAAAATCTGCGTTTTCAAAAATACCCGGGTACGTGTGGACGTAGCCTAAGAGAATGACTATTAGGCAAAGCAAACCAAAATTACATGATTTGTTCAGAGTTACTGTCAAAAAAAAATTTAAACACACAAAAAAATACTCATCTTCACATTAATAAGAGCATTAAAGTCAATATTACTTTTATTGTCAGTATTGGTCATTTTTTTTAAAGGTGAAATTACTAAATATAACAGATTTCAAATTGTCAGTAACTTGTCCAACAGTAAATAACTGACATAACTAATTAATAAAGTATAATAAAGTAAAGTAAAGTAAAGTACTTTCATACAAACCAATCAGTAAGTTATTTTGTATATTTTTTAAATGAGTAATCAGTTATAAATAACTATTTGCATTTCTGAAGTAACAGTAAGACTACTGACAACATTAACTGTTACTTTTTTTTCTAAAACTATCTTTTGTTTTTCTTTTCTTTACCTTTTTTCTTAGTAACTCAGGACGTTATGTTTTTGGTGGCATTTGTCTGACTGTTAGCAAAATAACTCAAAGTTATGGACAGATTTTAAATTTTCAGGAAATGTCACAAATGGGCCAATAAACAAGTAATTCAATTTTGGGGGTGATCAGGCATGATCAAGGAATTTAAATTATACTGTACTGAACTCTCCATGTGCTTTGCTAGTCTTATTAATCTATTATCAAGTACTGCTTTGTTTGTCATTTTAGTTGTCATTTTAAAAGCTCAAATTAAAGACATCAGTCAGTAAAAATACATCTACCTTGTACCTTATGGGCATGAATCTAGCTAACTAATGAATGCAATATTGTTTGGTGATTGCTACCTATCAATGCAATTATTTATTTCTGTTTTAATAGATATGTTTTTGTTATTCTGTTTCAGAGTGGATTTCAAAAAGATGGAGAGGGTCACCTGAATCTTGACATTTATAAACATGCAACTGCATTTCTTCTTCAAGCCAAGGAAACCCATCGACTGACACAGGTAATTTATGCCATTAATTTTCCATTGAATTGTATTTCATTGTTAGAGAACCTAAAAGCAATATGCTTAACTTATGCTTAACAGTGCTCAAGCTATAACTTGGGCACTGTTCAGACCTGGCATCTTGAATGATCTGATCATAAATGGACAGCTATAGGTATGTGAGTGAAACACCTGACATTCGAATGTGTCTCCATGTAATTCATGGGTGACCACTCAGATCTCACTCCCCCACTATATATGGAAATAGACATGTATGTTGCATCCAAAATCTGCCTATCACTATATTTCCTTAGCATGAGCTAAGAATAGAGACAACATAATACACACAACACAAATTTTCAATTTGCATTTCCACCTATGATCCGATTCCTCAAAATGCATTATAATTAAGTGAAAACAAGGTTTTAACGTTGCATAAGACAATATTATTCTTTACAAAAAAAATTGGGTGGTGGGGGTAACTTATTTTGCTCATTGCATCTCACTAACTTTATGTAACTGAAGGTTTCATTTTTCAAAAATTGTGTCTCTGTGAGTTTGCATGTTGACTGTGTTCTCATATGAATTTTGTAATTAAGGATTTTCCTTTGTTTTTTCCTCTTCCACAGAGAGCTGTTAACCACATCGTGAGTGGAATCCAGCAATATCAGGCCGTATTATTGGAGCACCTAAAACAACAAATGAGTGACATGATTGAGAGACATTCTGGGGACCTGGATCAACTAAAGAGTGATGCAGTGGGGGTATTTGACCAGTTTGTTGACCCTTTCACTCAAATTGCTTCCACCCATTTGCAGGACAAGACCATCAAAGAACTGTTAAAACCAGTTGAACCAGAGATTATTGTCACAAAACAAACAGTCTGTTATTCGAAGCGTGGAGACTCCAGAGTTCTTGCCATTAAAGACCATTGTTTTCATTACATACCGTTGGTGAAAAGTTTGGAGCAGCTGCTATCACATCCAAGAATGCTTGCAATGATTGATGAGAGGCCAAAGCCATGCAAGGATGGCTTTCTTCATGATTTCATTGATGGAGACATTTTTAAGTGGCACCCACTGTTTATTAAAGTCCCTACAGCATTACAGTTGATTTTATATACAGATGAAATTGAACTATGCAATCCTCTTGGATCTCGGGCAAACAAGAACAAGCTGTTATTGATTTATTACACCTTAGGTAACATCAGCCCTAAGTACAGATCAAGACTTCCTGCTATTCGTCTGCTTGCCATGGTAAAATCAAAAGATCTTTCCCGTTGTGGTATAGATGAGATATTTGAGAGGATTAACCGTGACTTAATTGAGCTGTGTGATGGTGTCCAAGTTGTCACTGCAAGTGGTGAGAGGACAATTCATGGGGCACTCATATCTGTGTGTGGAGACACTCTAGCTCAGCATGAAGTGGCTGGATTTAAGGAAGGAGTGGGTTTTGCCTACAGTAAATGCAGGCACTGCGAATGCCACTTTGAAGACATGCAGGAAAAATTTAATGAAGATTTTTTTGTTAAAAGGACCATGGCCAGTCATAACAGGCAATGTAATGACATTGAGAAGGCAAGTACGGACTTTCTGAAAGACAAACTAAAAATAACGTATGGTATAAACAGGAGAAGCAAGTTAACAGAATCTCCTCACGTTGATATAATCAATCAAACCCCACAAGACATCATGCATGTTATTCTTGAAGGCGTTGCCCCATATGAAATCAAATGTGTTTTAAAGAATCTTGTGCTTTCAGGGCAAATGAACTTAGATTCATTCAATAGTGCAATTTTGTGTTTCCCTTATTCTCCTGTTGATGTGAGGGATAAGCCTTGCCCCATATCTGTCAGTACGCTGTCATCAAATGACAATAAATTGAAACAGTCAGCTGGGCAGATGCTGGTTTTGTTGAAGATCCTTCCATTTCTTATGGACAAAATTGGAGAAAATCATTACACACAAATGCTATGTAACATGTTAGAGATCATAAAAATTCTGTTTTCACCTATTATTGCTGTCTCAACTCTCTCCAGATTGAAGCTTTTAATAGAGCAGCATTTAAAACATTTCAAACAACTGTTTCCAGATGAAAATATTATACCTAAACAGCATTATTTACTGCATCTTCCTTCTCAGATTAAGGCTCTTGGTCCTACAGTGAGGCATATGTGTATGCGTTTTGAGTCAAAACATTGTTTCTTCAAGCAGTGGGCTCTGAAAAGTAGTTTTAAGAATATTTGTAAATCTCTTGTGAAGCACAACCAACTTTATGAATGTAGTCAGAACGTGCATGAGAAACATCCCATTTTTTCAAGTGAAGTCGACATGGGTCCAGCCAAAGAGGTGAAAAATGTTCATTATGTAGAAGGCAAGATTAAAGACTTCATTGAGCAAGTTGAACATGTAGTTTCTGTACAGTGGATTATGCTACATGGAAATATACATTCATGTGAAAAATCTTTGGTTATTTCTGATGTCATAAATGATGCTCCAGAGTTTGCACTTGTTAAAAACATCTATATTGTAAATGCATCTGTGTATTGTTTTGAATGCCAGCCTCTCTCTACAGTTGGGTGGAATGATCAATATTTAGCTTATGAGGTAGAAGTTCCCTGTCTAGCTCAGGCAAATATTTTTGTGGATGCTGGAAATCTTGTTGATTATACAGCATACCACTATGTAAACTTTAATAACAGCAAGTACATTCCAGTGAAGTATGATCTAACTGACATCATCAAACATTATTCTTGAGTCTTTTGTGAATATGTGGGCTGAAATAAGGTTTTTAAAGACTGGCAAAAAAATTGTTCTATTTACTTTTTATTTTACTTTTGGCGCAATCTGTTCAGTGAGGGAAACAATTTCAGTGTTTTGCCTCTTTTTCAATGTCACATTGATATGGTTTGACTGGTATGTAAGAAAAATAAATACACTGTGCTTAAGATACTAAGACTCATAATAATGCAATGTTGGGCATGATATTAACCTGCAGTTCTCAATAAAGTAGATTTGATGTCCTGATTCAAGTTAGGTCTATTTCTTGAAACAAGATGATACATCTTTTACAAATAACACAGCAGCTTAAAACGTTTATGAAATGCCAAAAAAGCTTGTTTCGTGTGAGATATGACTCAAAACAATATGTTTTCAAGAGTTTTTCACTTAACAAGATATCCAAGACGCACTGTCTAAAAACAAGTTCCTATATCTCACTGAAATGTTACTCTTTAGCTGATTATGGCTTATTTTAAGTGTGATTAGATATTTTGACTTGAAATAAGACAAATATACTTGGTAAGATTTTGAGTTTTTGCAGTGTGATGTTTGATGTGTGTTGGCGCAGTAATAAATAGCTTGATCACAGCTCTTTCTGTGTTGCAGACTTTATTTTAAAAATTCCATGACCCCCCCCCCCCCCCCCCCCCCCACCCTCCCACTGTGAACATGAATTGAATATTCACTGCCAAATACAGGTGACACTTTCGCCTCTGCTGTTACTGCCCTAGAACAATACTTTTCACCCAAAGGTGAATGTTGTTGTGGAAAGACATGCTTTCAGACAGCGAACACAAGCTTCACACAAGACTGTTATCCAGTATGTGGCCAGCTTGTGTGACCTTGCTTCTAAATGTGAGTTTGATGACAGGACAGAAGAAATGATCCGTGATCAGCTAGTGGAACATGTGTCTAGCCCCAGCATAAGAGAAAGACTCTTGCTGGAACCTGATTTGACACTAGATAAAGCTGTTACACTGGCAACGCAAATGGAATCTGCAGTCCAACAAGCTAAATCCATAGCTGCAGACAGCAGTACCCCAGTCCAAGCTGTGCAGTCTCACTCACACTCCATGCAGAGGAAACATAAATACAATGCTCACCCTGCAAAGCCATCTCATGCAACAAAAACATCTAAGAACTGTTTTAGATGTGGTTCAAACAGTCATGAGGAGCTTCTTCCCGCAGGCGATACGGTCTCTCAATCACAAACACACCACCACACAGTACTGACCCACACATATAGTTCTTACACACACACTGGACATTCTGGACATTGTTTTCACTTCATCACTTAAATCACTGCTGCTGTTATTGTGTATATATTTATTTATACTTCTTGTGTATTTTGTTCATACATTCTTATATAGTTCTATATTGTGTATTTTGTTGTACAGTTATTTTATTTTCAATTTAATTTATATATTTTATCTTATTCTTTCCCTGTGTGTTGTACAGTTATTTCATTTTTAACCTTAATTTATATTTTATTCCTTCCTAGTTAAATTTACTCTTTTTAATTTTTCATATTTATTTCCTATCTTATTCATAGCCTTTTCCTTTTTTGTTTTCTTTAGGTCACGAGCAGTTGTCCAAGCATTTCACTACATATCGTACTGTGTATGACTGTGTACGTGACAAATAAAAATTTGAATTTGAATTTGAAAAATGATTAATGCAATGCTTGTTATATGATTCTGGTGCAATAATAATGCTGATGCTGAAATAACAGTAAAACACCCCCTTTTTATCCCTTTTACTTCACATATAAACGTATATAAATGTATCTTTTACCAGCCTCTTTTAAAATTTATTTCCCCCCCATTTTTTCCCTCTGTGACCACAGCAGGGGAAACTTAGTTTTGCTTCAGCCATGAGTGCAGCTCACCTGATTCATCACTGAGCCCCACCGGCACTGGCGTCTGACGGGGTGGCACCGCATGCTTTTCCTTTAATGTAGCTATTTTCAATCTGTTAATTAGAGTGCTTAAACATGAAGTAGACTGCGTCCACAACAAGTCAATACAGCTGTAAATGTGGCTAATTATCAATCTATTACCAATCAATAATGAAAAATAGCTTTTATTTTATGCATGCTTTTAGTCAACCACTCACCCAGAGGATTTCCAATCCCAGAAATTTCCTTCTCCTCATTTAATGAGTCTGTCCTCCTTCCATGCCCTGGTAACTGGTCCATCCAGAGCCATATGATCATGAAATATACATAGAACAAGCCAAACCACACCTTGGTCACACCAACCTTTCTCCGCCCTAAAGATGCTCAACGCCATCTTAGTCTGGACTGTCAAAGGTAACTTTAATGCTCACTGCTCCGACAATCCATTTCATAACATTATCTGGTCAGATTTACCAACATCTGCACCAGGGTTTTAATAGTATTGCAATTTTCATTAGTTTATATTTTTATTTAGCTTCGACTTCAGATGTTCAATGTTATATCCGTTTCTAATTAGTTTTTACCAACTATTTGCTAGTTTAGTTTAGTTTTTATTATTTGATATTTTGAATCACAGCAGAGAGACGAATCTGGCATTGATATTTGACATCACAACAGAGAAGCGAGTCTGGCATTGATATTTGACATCACAACAGAGAGACTGGATGTGATGTCAGAAGGATGACTGTGATGTCAGAACCCTCTAAATGTTGTAATTTACAGATAGTAAATGGCCTGTAAAAAAAGAGGCAAAAATTAGTTCGTTTCTTTATTCAACTTTTGAACAGTGGTGCTAACCCTAAGCCTATGATCATAACTCAAAGACGCAATGATGCAGTCAAATCATTTGGAATTAAATATCTCTGTCAGGGCGCCCCAGGGTGGCTGTGGCTACAATGTAGCTTGCCGTCACCGGTGTGTGAATGGGTGGATGACTGGATGTGTAAGGTGCTTTGGGGTCCTTAGGGACTAGTAAAGCGCTATACAATTTATCATCTGTAAATTACAACATTTAGAGGGTTCTGACATCACAGTCATCTTTCTGACATCACATCCAGTCTCTCTGCTGTGATGTCAAATATCACTGCCAGACTCGCTTCTCTTTTATGATGTCAAATATCACTGCCAGATTCATCTCTGTTGTGATGTCAAATATTAATGCCAGACTCGACCTCTCTGTTGTGATGTCAAATATTAATGCCAGATTCAGGTACTCCACTCCTTCAGACGTACTCAGACTAGAACTTCTGTCCAAGGAGCTTTAGACCTTTATTTTATTGCTGCAGCCACCAGTGTCGTCCAGTTGGGTGGTCCTTTGCTCTTCTTTCTTCAACCTCAGGGGTTAGACAACCCTTCAGTCGTTGCACAGATCAGGGGATTATTCTGCCCCGATTTCAAACAACAATCTGTGTATCCTCCGGTCCGGTGTATCCTCCAGAAAAAGGAACAGGAACGTGTCCCCCTTTTGCCCAAGAGCCTCTCGAACCTATATTTATCCAAACAGATGGGACCAATAATGCTTCACTGAGTCAGAGACTTTAATGTCTCTTCTATGTAAGAATGTCTCGTGCTGATATACCTGCAAACTTGACAACAAAGGTTTTTCAGACTACATGTAGCTGTCCTCTATGTCAGCTAACACATTTACATTTATGTCACACTTATTTCTGCTTTCCCATTTTATAATTATTACTTACATTTTGATTAGATACCTTGAGTTTGTAAATGATCAGATTACATAATTGGAATACAATGTATCCAATTCAGGGTTGCGGGTGGATGAAGCCTATCCCAGCTGATACAGGACAAAGACAGGCTGCCAGTTTATCGCAGGGCTAACACAACATGTGTAACAGAAAATCCACTTAAATATTTGATATTTCTTATAATAATCATAATTATGACTATTATTTAAAGGTTTCTTTATAAATACATTTTGATTTTTTTATAACCTCTAAAATATAAACCTGAGCTGTTTCAGATTCTGACCTCTGACCTCACTGCAGCTCCCTCTTGGAAGTATGTCTGCTTCTTGTCCCCAGTGTTGACCGCCTGCCCTTGATATCACGTACTGTACCTGAGGAACAAAAAAGGACAAACACTTGCCTTCATTTAAGAAGTACATTCATACAGAGGTAATCTATGGAAACACACTAGTTCAACCTTTGGGAGAAATCAGTTCCTGTGAAACATTTCTGTAAATGAACATCATGTGGAGAATGAATGAAATGAGTTCTTCAGGTGACTCAGCAGTCCTACACTGACAAATGAAATCTAGTTAAACTATTAAGCATATTTGCTCTTCTGAAATCCGTGTTAAACAACAACAAACATAAATTAGTAACAAAAATACAGCTGAGTAGAGGCTTTACAAACCACCAGCAGCCATAATGCTAAATTTTAATCTTCAAATGTTTCTGAGCCGTCTTCAACCTGCTTTTAACACATTAAAGTCCCACAGTCAATGCAGCCTGACTCAATCCTAGATGTTCAGCACACAGAGGTGCTGTTTAAAGTTTAGTGATAACCTGAGTCACTGATCATTTGCAGTATTACAGAGTCTGGCAGTCTTTGCATGATTTCCACGTCACTGTAAGTTTCTAGCTGACTCTCAGGTGTGACAGGTGTGCCAGCAGGAAAGAGTAATAATAACCAGCATCCTGAGGTTTGTCATACAGGATTAAATTTACAGTGGCTTTGTTCACACAGCTGGGATTGTATTTTACACTGACCCTGGGTCAGTATAAGTATCATACAGTTTAAACGAAGCAGTGAAACTTGCACATATTTATTACAGATGCACTGAAGCTAATCGAGATATTTGCTGTCAACCTCTTTTTTTATTAAAACCACCTTATAGAACATCACATCAGTTACAATGTAGAATCAATGTCATTTATAGTTTACAAATGACAAAATGTTTACACAAAATCATGACAGTGTTTACATGATATCACCCACTACTAACATTACTTTATTTACTGTATCTTTTGAAAAAATACAGCAATTTTAACAACACAAGACTTAAGAATATTTAACAGGAGCAGGTTTCATTTTTCCCTGGTTTTATTATCACACTGTTCACCAAACGCAGCAAACCTTCACCATCTTATCCAAAGCTACTTGTAAACTGTGTCATAAAATTGGACATTTTGCTTGTGTCTGCTGCTCATCCAAGACAAGAGATGTACGGGAAGTCCATTTGCCAAAACTCACAGTCCTTTACTTAACAGATCCTTCTCATGCATCAAAAGGATTGCAATGCAGCATAAATGTGAGCACACCTACGTCATCAGCTAAGGACATTGAACTGATTGTGGACACAGGTTCTGCAGTTTCTATCCTGCCTAACCACATCTACGAAGAGCACTTCAGTGGTACGCCACTAAAACCACCTGACCTTCAACTAGCTACTGACTGAGTACCACTGTTCAAAAGTTGAATAAAGAAACAAACTAATTTTTGCCTCTTTTTTTATTAAAACCACCTTATAGAACATCACATCAGTTTTATTATCACACTGTTCACCAAAACGCAGCAAACCTTCACCATCTTATCCAGGAGGGTCACCTCTTCACCCTCACATGGAAGAAGTAATCTGATTGGCATGGTGGTATGTTTGAAGCAGGTCCCTTGTGTAGCGCTGGAACCCAGTCATGATGTGTTTCACCCATTTCATAGGCTGGTTTACTACAATAATGCCAAATAATTAGCAACTCTATAAATAGAAGGTAGTTCTGCAAAATCACTCAGTAGGATGTTTGTTCTAATTTGCTATGAGCTCAGAGCGCATAGAAAATAAAACTAATAGGCTATAAAGAGTGATATGAACATATTTAGAACTTACCGGAATGAAAATGTCAGGAGCATCAACAGATATTTGGAGATGGAAGAGAACTCTTCACCTTTCCAAGCCCACCCCCGTGACATCACGCTCCAAAGCCCTATAACTGTGTCCAGGTGTTAAATTCATCCATGTGATTCAGCAACACTGTAAAATAATATTCATTTCTTCGGTAAGAAGTGTGTGTTTCTAAAAAAAGCTAAACAATTCTCAGTTATCGACTGGGAATGAAGAGATTATAAATATATTCGAGAATGCATATAGAGATGGACCCTATCAAAAAATCATTTACAAATTATATTGTTCACTGATCAATCTACGGGGTCATGATACAAGATATGTTAAAGGAAGATGGGAAACAGAGAGCAATCTATTCTTAACAGGAGAGGAATGGGATGGGATTTGTAGGCAGCAGTGGTCAGTAACAAGCTCCCCCTCGTGGAGGGAATTCAGCTGGAAGAATGTATTTCGTTATTTTATTACCCCAGCCCAAAAATCCAATTATTCTCAGAACACAACATGCTGGAGGCATTGTGGACATGCAACAGCAAATCATTTTCACATTTTTTGGGAAGGTCCCCGTGTGGTTCCATTTTGGAAGGAAATACATAAGGTCATGGAAACAATCTTCCAAAAGAAAATACAATTTCATTTTGCATTATTGTACCTAGGCAACCTAGAGAGTCTTAATCTATGCAAACCGGATAAGTATTTGTTCAGTGTGCTGTCGGTAGCTTGCAAAAAGGCCATAACTCGCCTTTGGATTAAAGAGGATATTCCTACCATAGATGAATGGATTGATGTGATATATAATATTTTTGTTATGGAAAGAATAACTTTTAGGCTAAAGTGCCAGGCGGACTCTTTTGAAGAATATTGGTTGAAATGGTTGAAATATGTACAAAATGGGAGGCCCGATTTTGTATAATGTCATTGTATTTCTTGGTTTGTTTATTCTTGTGTTTTGTTTGGTCTTGTTTTGGTCCGTTTGTCTCTTCTGTTGTTGTTCGGTTTGGTTTTGCTTTCCCCCTCACGGTGATTAAATTGAATTTGTTGTATATGTTGTTGTTGAATCGCTACCTTATCGTGGTGGAGGGGTTTGTGTGTCCCAGGGATCCCGGGGGCTATGTTGTCTGGGGGCTTTTGCCCCCTGGTAGGGTCTCCCATGGCAAATTGGTCCTGGGTGAGGGACCAGACAAAAAGTGATTCAGAAGACCCTTATGAAAAGGACATCGAGGGAACAGTTTACCCTGCCCGGGATAGGGTTACCGGGGCCCCGCCCTGGAGCCAGGCCCGGGGAGGGTGCTCGAGGGCGAGCGCCTGGTGGCCGGGCCTTAGTCCATGGGGCCCGGCCGGGCACAGCCCGAAGAGGAGACATGGGCCCATCCTCCCGCAGGCCCACCACCCGCAGGAGGCGCCATAGGGGTCGGGTGCATTGTGTGTCGGGTGGCGGCCAGGAGCGGAGGCCCTGGCGGACTGACCCCCGGCTGCCAAGACTGGCAATAGGGACATGGAATGTCACCTCTCTGGTGGGGAAGGAGCCTGAGTTAGTGCGTGAGGTTGAGAGGTACCGGCTAGATATAGTTGGGCTCACCTCTACGCATGGCTTGGGCTCTGGAACCAGTCTCCTGGAGAGGGGCTGGACTCTGTCTCAGTCTGGAGTTGCCCCTGGTGAGAGGCGGCGGGCTGGGGTGGGTATTCTAATATCCCCTCGGCTTGCTGCCGGTACGTTGGGGTTTTTCCCGGTGGACTAGAGGGTTTGTTCCCTGTGCCTTAGGGTCGGGGAACGGGTCCTGACTGTCATCTGCGCTTATGCGCCGAGTGGCAGTTCAGAGTACCCAGCCTTCTTAGAGTCCCTGGGGGGGGGGGGGTGCTGGAAGGTGCTCCACCTGGAGACTCTGTTGTCCTGCTGGGAGACTTCAATGCTCACGTGGGTAACGACAGCGAGACCTGGAGGGGCGTGATTGGGTGGAAGGGCCTCCCTGATCTGAACCCGAGCAGTGCTTTGTTATTGGACTTCTGTGCTAATCACAGTTTGTCCATAACGAACACCCTGTTCGAACATAAGAGTGTCCATAAGTGCACATGGCACCAGGACGCTCTAGGCCGTAGGTCGATGATCGATTTTGTAATCGTATCACCAGACCTGCGACCATATATTCTGGACACTCGGGTAAAGAGAGGGGCTGAGCTGTCAACTGATCACCACCTGGTGGTGAGTTGGATCAGGTGGCGGGGGAGGACACTGGACAGACCTGGTACACCTAAATGCGTAGTGAGGGTGTGCTGGGAACGTCTAGCAGAGGCCCCAGTCCGTGAGATCTTCAACGCACACCTCCGGCAGAGCTTCAATAGCATTCCGAGGGAGACTGGGGACATTGAGTCCGAATGGACCATGTTCAGCGTCTCCATTGCCGAAGCTGCTGCATTGAGCTGCGGTCGCAGGGTGGTTGGTGCCTGCCGTGGTGGTAATCCCCGAACCAAATGGTGGACACCAGAGGTGAAGGGAGCCACCAGGCTGAAGAAGGAGTCCTATCTGGCTTGGTTAGCCTGTGGGACTCCGGAGGCAGCTGACAGGTATCGACAGGCCAAGCGGAATGTGGCTCGGGCAGTGGCTGAAGCAAAAACTCGGGTGTGGGAGGAGTTCGGAGAGGCCATGGAAAAAGACTTTCGGACTGCCTCGAAGAGATTCTGGCAAACCGTCAGGCGTCTCAGGAGGGGAAAGCGGTGCTCTACCTGCACTGTGTATAGTGCTGGTGGAGCGCTGTTGACGTCGACTGAGAAAATTGTCAGGCGGTGGAAGGAATACTTTGAGGACCTCCTTAATCCCACTGACACGTCTTCCGAGGAGGAAGCAGAGTCTGGGGATGAGGGGAATGACCCGCCAATTTCCGGGGGCGAGGTCACTGAGGCAGTTAAACAACTCCTTGGTGGCAGAGCCCCTGGTGTTGACGAGGTCCGTCCCGAGTTCCTGAAGGCTCTGGACGTTGTAGGGCTGTCCTGGTTGACACGCCTTTGCAATGTTGCGTGGAGATCAGGGGCAGTACCTGTGGACTGGCAGACCGGGGTGGTGGTCCCCATCTTTAAGAAGGGGGACCGGAGGGTGTGTTCCAACTACAGGGGGATCACACTCCTCAGCCTCCCTGGGAAAGTCTATGCCAGGGTGCTGGAAAGGAGAGTTCGTCCGCTAGTCGAACCTCGGATACAGGAGGAACAATGCGGTTTTCGTCCTGGTCGCGGAACACTGGACCAGCTCTTTATCCTCTCGAGGGTACTTGAGGGCGCATGGGAGTTTGCCCAACCAGTCTACATGTGTTTTGTGGACTTGGAGAAGGCATTCGACCGTGTCCCTCGGGGTGTCCTGTGGGAGGTGCTGCGGGAGTATGGGGTGTCTGGCCCATTGCTACGGGCCATTCGATCCCTATACAACCGTTGCAGGAGCTTGGTTCGCATTGCCGGCAATAAGTCGGACTCGTTCCCGGTGGGTGATGGGCTCCGCCAGGGCTGCCCTTTGTCTCCGGTTCTGTTCATAATTTTTATGGACAGGATTTCTAGGCGCAGCCAAGTGGCGGAGGGCTTTCGCTTTGGTGGCCTCAGAATCTCATCTCTGCTTTTTGCGGATGATGTGGTTCTGTTGGCTTCATCAGATGAGGGCCTCCAGCTCGCACTGGAACGGTTCGCAGCCGAGTGTGAAGCAGCGAGAATGAGGATCAGCACCTCCAAATCTGAGGCCATGGTTCTCAGCCGGAAGAGGGTGGAGTGCCCTCTCCGGGTCGGGGATGAGTTCCTGCCCCAAGTGGAGGAGTTCAAGTATCTCGGGGTCTTGTTCGCGAGTGATGGGAGAAGGGAGCCGGATATTGACAGACGGATTGGGGCTGCAGCTGCTGTAATGCGGACGCTGCACCGGTCCGTCGTGGTGAAGAGGGAGCTGAGTGTAAAAGCGAAGCTCTCAATTTACCGGTCGATCTACGTCCCTACCCTCACCTATGGCCACGAGCTGTGGGTAGTGACCGAAAGAACGAGATCGCGGATACAAGCGGCGGAAATGAGCTTCCTCCGAAGGGTGGCTGGCCTCTCCCTTAGAGATAGGGTGAGAAGTTCAGCCATCCGGGAGGGGCTCAGAGTAGAGCCGCTGCTGCTCCACATCGAAAGGAGTCAGCTGAGGTGGTTCGGGCATCTGACAAGGATGCCCCCTGGGCGCCTCCTGGGTGAGGTGTTCCAGGCATGTCCCACCGGGAGGAGGCCCCGGGGAAGACCCAGGACACGCTGGAGAGATTATATCTCTCGGCTGGCCTGGGAACGCCTTGGTATTCCCCCGGATAAGCTGGAGGAGGTGGCTGGGGAGAGGGAGGTCTGGGCCTCTTTGCTTAGGCTGCTGCCCCCGCGACCCGGCCTCGGATAAGCGGTTGAAAATGGATGGATGGATGTATATGTTGTATAAATAAGAAAACTAATAAAACATAAATTAAAAAAAAAAAAGTGTGTGTTTCTGTCGTCATTATTTTACGCGTCGGGAGTGAGAACGGGTTGATTTCACTCACATGTGCTGTACCAGTGTACCTGCACATGTGATGTGACAATAAGTGATTTGATTTGAGAGTTCAAACTCACTGCTGTAATAACTTATAATGATTAATATAGTAACTAGAATATTGGCCACATATATTTACACTGACTTTAGTCTCATGAACAACATTAGCTAATTGTTCAGGGCCCTAGAGTGCGACCAATATGGTCTTGTGATAATAACAGAAACAGATGCATCTATGTCATTATCTTTGAGCTTTTAAACTTAGCATAATTATAAAAACATGAGTATAAAAGGTGTTAAAACTCTGATGCCATCTTGGAATACTGCACTTTGTTCATGTCATTACTCATTACAACATTTCTCTCTTTCTAATCATACATCTAGATGTTATGTCAACACACATTTAATCTACATTATAAGAGTGCCTTTGTGATAAATGTGTCTTTCATTCTTGAATTAACTGGTTAAATATTTAATCTAACTAAACCATAAAGATGGAGTCAGAAGACAACAGTCACCTGAAGGGGCTGAAAATTGTAAAGACCCTACAGAACAATCAGTAAATGTGAGTAAATCTGTGATTCTGCCAGTAACACACTGGGTTCAGTTTGGAGGTTGAACTCTCACTCACCAGGATTGACAGCTGTCTGTGCCACAGTTAAACTCATGCAGTGCTAATTTAAAAACTCTCAAATGTTTTGGACAATTTATATTTTTCTATCACAAAAAATACACGTCTTCATTGAAATAAACACACAGAGCAATTAATATATATTTTTAAATATAATTTTTCTTTATTTTAATTAGCAAATTACAAATAAAAAAACAACCCACCTAACAAGCCCTGCTCAACCCCTCACTTGAATTTTTGATTTTCAGTTTAAGGCAATTAAATTGAATTCAAAAATCCAACCCCAACAATCAAGTGATTCCCTATGAGCAACGGTGGACAGGAAAAACTCCCTTTTAACAGGAAGAAACCTGTGACAGAACCAGGCTCGGTGTGGGGCAGTCTTCTGTCATGGCTGGTTGGGAGGTGAGGGCAAAATAAAACTTAACATAAATGAGAGCAGAGTATAGTTATTATGTTATAAGCAGCCAATCAAGGTGGACAGGTAAGCTGCACCGAAGATGGTGCCCGTTATGGCAAGACCTAGACCTAGACCTAGGTTGCCAAGGGCACTCTGTGGTGCTTTCTCACGCCTCCTTTCACGCCTCTGTTCCTTTCTCAACTCCCATTCAAGGTTGTCCATCCTAGCACTAATCGTTCTATTTTCCTCTATGAGGAACTCTAAACACTGAGCTATTCTCTCCATTGGCTCACTTTGGAGCTGCTGCAGGGACAAGGTCCAAAACAGCGGTACCTGCTCCACGTCACGGGTTCTATTTATGGACTAACCTGGCAACTTTAGTGATGTCACTGCTGATGTTGTCACTGTTGGTGTGACCTCATGACTCATTCATGCTATCTGAATTGTGGTGTAATTATGAGGTCACAGGGGGACGTGAATTTATTCACAAAGTTGATAGAGAGTTTGGGTCATAACTCAAAGACGCAATGATGCAGTCAAATAATTTGGAATTAAATATCTCTGAATCTGGTGTCCTTAGGGACTAGTAAAGCGCTATACAAATACAGGCCATTTACCATCTGTAAATTACAACATTTAGAGGGTTCTGACATCACAGTCATCTTTGTGACATCACATCCAGTTTCTCTGTTGTGATGTCAAATATCAATGCCAGATTCGCTTCTCTGTTGACATCACAACAGAGAGGTCGAGTCTGGCATTGATATTTGACATCACAGCAGAGAGATGAATCTGGCATTGATATTTGACATCACAGCAGAGAGATGAATCTGGCATTGATATTTGACATCACAGCAGAGAGGTGAATCTGGCATTGATATTTGACATCACAGCAGAGAGATGAATCTGGCATTGATATTTGACATCACAGCAGAGAGATGAATCTGGCATTGATATTTGACATCACAGCAGAGAGATGAATCTGGTGTCCTTAGGGAGTAGTAAAGCGCTATATAAATACAGGCCATTTACCATTTATACTGACCCAGGGTCAGTGTAAAATACAATCCCAGCTGTGTGAACAAAGCCACTGTAAATTTAATCCTGCATGACAAACCTCAGGATGCAGGTTATTATTACTCTTTCCTGCTGGCACACCTGTCACACCTGAGAGTCAGCTAGAAACTTACAGTGACGTGGACATCATGCAAAGACTGCCAGACTCTGTAATACTGCAAATGATCAGTGACTCAGGTTATCACTAAACTTTAAACAGCACCTCTGTGTCTCTGTGTGCTGAACATCTAGGATTGAGTCAGGCTGCATCAGCTGAAGCTGTTATTTGTATATATCAGTATTTTTTATTCAGGTGTGGGGAAAATACTGCAAAGACTGCAGTGAAGCGATGCACCAGATTAATCCCTGGCCAAAGGTATCGTACTTAAATCAGACTACTGATCCAGCCACATCAGCCTTTTGTGAGGTCTGTTTAAAGTTGACTAAAAGTGAACTGCAGGTTCCTGAGAGGTGGACTGTGAGCACAGAAACACATGTTCATACATACAGCTGCAGCAAACTTACATTAATTTTAAATAGATTTGTTACTCTGATGTCTGTCTCTGTGTTAGTCCTCTGACACACTGGTGACCTGTCCAGGTGTGCTCTACCTATGACTACTGGGACAGGCTCTAGCCTCTGTAAAAGAAATCGTCTGTTATTCTCATTTAAAGTATTTAAGTGCTTATGCATATGCTTAGTTGTGACACTGTTACTGTTCAGTGAAAGTTTCTAAAACTAGATGAACTTACTTCAGCGTCAGCAGTTTGAGAAAACAACTCCCTTTACAGGTGCTGATAAGGCCAAGGGCACCAAACAGCATAACCATTGATCCGTTAGGTTTCATAGCGAGACACGTGAAGTGTGGTAGGATCAGTTTGTAACTTCCTCCCTCTTCCTTGGAATGCATAAATGAGCAGGAGCACCACTTCTGTGGCAGCGCTGACTGTGAACTGTGATGTTTGATGTGTGTTGGCGCAGTAATAAATAGCTTGATCACAGCTCTTTCTGTGTTGCAGACTTTATTTTAAAAATTCCACGACCCCCCCCCCCTCCCACTGTGAACATGAATTGAATATTCAGAAGACATTTGTTTAAATAGTTCTACAAATCTGAGCTGTTGGTGTGTCCTTGGATTGTGTGGTAATAATATTAGAGCCTGCAATCTTTCTTACTGAATCTCTACTATGAGTCATGTTACCTGAGATTAATTCTATGTTTACCTGTCAGCCTGGACGAATGTGCTGTGTGAAGGAAATTAAATTAAATCAGATCTGAACTGCGCACATTTAAGGAGCAAATCAAAGTTGGCATTCAGCGGTGAGTGAGAGGAAGGACGCTAGCATCAACTAGCTAGCCAGTCGTCACGGCAAAGCTACAAGAGCGTCTCTCAGCATGGGCCCGAAAAAAGTTCTGTCAGCCGAGGAAGGAGACGATATTAAGAAGTCGCTGGAGTTTATGACAGAGGAGATTTCTACTGTCAAACTGCAGCAGAAAGCCATCCTGGACCTGGTCGAGGAAGTTAAGGCTCTCCGCATCCAGAACCCCGAGAAGGATCGGCGGCTGGCGTTCCTGGAGAACAGAGTGGCGGATTTGGAGCAGTACACCCGGATGAACGATGTTATCATCACGGGGCTTCGCATCAAACCCCGGTCATACGCCCAGGCGGTCGCCACTGACAATGTAGGAGGGCCAGGAGAGGAAGATGTCAACTCCACGGAGCATCAAGTGGTTACCTTTCTACGGTCCAAAGGTGTGGAAGTGGATTATAACAACATTGAGGCTTGCCACCCTCTACCCCGAAAAAATGACAGTGACAAACCAGCCATCATTGTGAGATTTGCAAACAGAAAACAGAAAACAGCACTGTTAAAACAAGGAAAGAAACTGAAAGGATCCGATGTCTTCATGAACGAACATCTGATAAAAAGAAATGCGGACATTGCCAGGAAAGCACGTTACTTGAAGAAACAGGGAAAAATTCAAAATACATGGACCACCAACTGCAAAGTATTCATTAAACTCAATGGAACACCGGAACAAGCCAAAGTGTTGGTCATCAGAAATATGGAAGAGCTGGACAAATACTGAGGTCAACTTACTCTGGAGGTATGAATACACATGTGACGTGACACACAACACAACACATGGCACAGTCCAAAAGAACTTCATCTGCATCCGGCAACAATATCAACATAACTCATTGGAATTCTCTTTATGATAATCTGGAACTGAGAACATTTTGATACACAGACCATAATGTTCTAGACTTAGAAAAGGATATAGACCCGGAAAATAATTTCTTCTACAACATCAGCTGTAACTGCTGCTACTTCACTGATGAACAGTTTAAGCACACCATCAACACGGAAAATAAATTATCAATAATCCATTTTAATAGCAGAAGTCTGTATGCCAACTTCAACAATATAAAGGAATATCTAAATGAGTTGACAAATCCATTTGGAATTATTGCCATTTCTGAAACATGGATCAATGCGGAGAAAGGAATGGACTTTGGACTGGAGGGATATGAAGTGAATTTTGTAAATAGAAGGAACAAGAGTGGAGGGGGAGTAGCTGTGTATGTGGATAAAAACCTAAACTACAAGGTGGTAGAAAGTATGACAACTGTAATTGATAATTTACTAGAATGTATAACAATTGAAATTTATAAGGAAAAAGAAAAAAATGTAATAATTAGCTGTATATATACACTCAAAAAAATAATTCATTGGATGAACTTAATTTCATCTTGCCACCTATATTCCATCTAAACAAATCATGTTAAATCAATCCATCTTGATTGTGTTGTTTCAACACTAAATATGTTTGTAAGTGTAACATAATTTAAACATTAACATTCAGTTAATTTGATTTTTATTCAGTTAACATGTTTGTACCAAGTTAGTCTAATTAATTCAAATTCATGTTATATTGTTTAAACACTTTGGCACATCAAAAGTCAGTCTTGTTACATGAACTAGTAAAATATTTGTTTGTTACACCAATGTTAATCTTGTTGAATGAACAAATGTAATTTATGTCTGTAGTACTTACACCAATCATGTTTCAGTTAGTGTTTGTATTGCTTATGTAAACATTACTTTTAATTAAATTAATGAAACATACATAAATGATAACTTGCAAAACCATCTTTTATTTTGCTTGAACATTCTTAAAACAGTTGGCAGGATCCCAGTTCAGCCTAGCTTTCTCCCCTTTAACGATCTCATACCAAGACCACAGAACTTCCAGATCAAGACATGCTGACTGAAAGAAAAAATACAATAAAATAACCCTAACCCTAATAATAAAAATGAAATAAGTCTGTTGAATAGTTTGCAAACAAAAAATATTATCCCCAAAGCAACTTTCGTAAAATGTAGTAAAATATGCATTGCAAACAACAATATGAATTTTAACACAATTTACAGCTCAGACACAACATTCAACATTACTATAATATTACAACATTACTATGTTGCTTGCATACATTAGTCCTCCATTTAATAAGGCTGTATCCATTAATAGTGACTTTATGCTATTTAACGTGTGGAGAAAACATTAAATTTTGAGCATAACTGCTCCACTCAAACAATTTGTGAAAACCAGTGTGCATTTGCCTTTGTAACAATTGCCATCTGGCAAAAATCAGTGTTTACACTTCAAGTGTATAAGACTTTAAGTTATGGACGAACAATCTTTGTATAATAGCCACAGAGCAAACCACATAGTTTATATGAACATTTTATAACTTACAATTTTAAACTTTAAAAC
This sequence comes from Astatotilapia calliptera, assembly GCF_964374335.1. Classification (NCBI taxonomy): domain Eukaryota; kingdom Metazoa; phylum Chordata; class Actinopteri; order Cichliformes; family Cichlidae; genus Astatotilapia; species Astatotilapia calliptera. The sequence goes on from NC_137438.1 coordinate 124,140, forward strand.
AGTAAACACATATTTGCATTGCAGAAACCTTGAAAAAAAAAATCTGGCTTGCATGAGTCCGTTTCAAGCTCATTCACCCCATTAGCTTGTTTTTTAGGAACTGTGCCTTGGATGACAACCTCTGTCCATCCAGCTTCATGATAATCTTTTGCAAGACTTCAAAAGTGCATTTGAGCTCCGGTGGGTAGCTTAGGTTCAGACAGTATATCAGTCCAAATAACAGAGCACAAGCAATTGCAATGCTCCTCAAACCAGTGAGAACCTCCACGCCTTCAATCAGGACACCGATGTTCTCTGGGTCATCTCCAGGCTCCGCACCCTCCTGATGTATGACATACACTCCCATCACAGTTTGTTCCATGGCTTCAGTGTTGGCCTCAGTGTTCTGTGACGTAAAATATAATAATACATTTGTTTGAGTCTAGATATGAAAAAAAAAAAAGGAATTCAGCAATCAGCGTGAATATGCTGATATATTTACTAAATTCTATGTCTCTGGTTTCACACCTCAGAAATTTGACATGAAACAAAACAAGGACCAATTGCAATATCTTTTATTCACACGTGGTGTCACATTTTACCATTTCATATATCGAAATTACCCATAACTCCTGGAGCAAATTACATAACACAGAACAACTTGTGAATGTAACTGACCGTATATTCCTTCACAAGTTTCTCATGGTCTTCATTCAGGTAGACACACAAGGACTTCAGGATGCATGCTCGTCTTGTATGTATTGTGTCATCCTAAGAAAAAAAGGGAATCCACAATGACAATATTTAGCTTTTAGGCAGCAGTTTGAAAAAGGAATACTTAGTTTGGAAGAGTCCAAAAGGCCACATGGTAAATAGACTGGTTCTTATATAGCGTTTTTCTACTCAGAGCACTCAAAGCTGCCTTTATACAACAATTCATTCACCCAATCACTTTTTCTAAACTGTTTAAATGGCCTGTATTTATATAGCGCTTTACTAGTCCCTAAGGACCCAAAAGCGCTTTACATATCCAGTCATCCACCCATTCACACACACATTCACACACTGGTGATGGTAAGCTACATTGTAGCCACAGCCACCCTGGGGCGCACTGACAGAGGTCGAGGCTGTCGAACACTGGCGCCACCGGGTTTAGTGCTTACTGTCTAACATTCATACACATTCACACTCCGATGAATGCATCGGTGAGCAACTTGGGGTTAGTATCTTACCCAAGGATATTTGGCATGCACACTGGAGAAGCTTGGGACCAAACCGCCAAGCTTCTGATTAGTAGCTGACCTGCTCTACCACCTGAGCTACAGCCACCTCGAAACATCTGTCTAAACCAAATCAGATACAAAATGAGGCAACTAAACACTAATGTTTTTTTTGGGGGTTTTTCCCCATTTTGATCAAAATTAACCATACGATTTTATCAATTACTTATTAATATAAGACTGATGCTTATATAATTTGTATAAAATATGAAAACGTCTTAGCACTTTTGCCTACCATATGTATAGATATCTTTGCTCATAAAATTGCCAGATTATGGGCATAAAAAGTTCTTAAGCACAGATCTAACCCACCTTGGAGATGGCCACCATGATGTGTCTCATTTTTCTGCCAGCCACCCCACCTTTGCCTCGAAAGAGCTCCATCATGCGTGGAGTGTACAAGTCTAGCTCATAAAAGAATCTAGATAGCAGCGGTACTGTCGATATGCGCAGGAATTCCTTGTCAATCTGAAAAACATGAACAATGCACTTATAATATGCACCAGAGGAAGGACATACCAGGAATTATTAGCTGTTTTATCACTGTGTTATGTCAATATTAGTGAAGCAAGAAATAACTGGTCAACCATAAACACACTCTAAAAGTTAGACATATAGGACATGCACCTCTTTCTCGGTGAACAGAGCTGGCCATCTGCTTTTAAAATCTGCAATGAAGGGCTGTCCTTGAATAACTTCTTGCCTTCTGTACGAAAAAGTCTTCTGCATTTTCATTGTCACTATATTGTCATTGTTTCTCTTCTGAACCTCTGAAAGCAGTGCAATTCTCTCTTTTTCCAGGCTGTCAGTGGTTTCTCCTTTTGGATACTGCGGACAGTAATTGACTTCTGCTCTTCTAGGCTTTTTCACATTCAATGCTGCCTTACTTTTGTCTTGGGCCTTGTTCTTTAGTGAATTTACCAACACCTCAGCACAGCCCAGGCCTCTCAGTTTGGTGCGGACATTGGCCATTTTATACTTGAGGCTAATTTTCCAACCATAACAGCCATTAAAGGATCCCTGCTCCCTCAGACAAGGATGCTGTTTGACAAGGGCTTCTGCAACTTCATTCAGGTCATTGTCAGTTGGATAGACTTTAAATTTTATTATTTCTTCAGCCAGCCTTTCTAAAAGGTGGGATTTCAGTTTTGGTGAGGGGGTCAAATGAGTTCCACCAGCAATGAACTCAGCATTGGCCTTTTCAAGTTGCAGTTCAGCCTCATAGCTGAAACGAGGGACTGTGAAGACACTTGGCCACACTGACAGTCGTGTAGACGGTGATGAACCTGACGATGAAACGGGCCTTGTATTGTCTGTGTCTGAAGAGCTTGAAAAGGAATGTGTTGGACTTCGCACTGGTTGACATGTCACTCCATCTTCTGTAAAACTTTGCAACTGCACACTATCCAAGTATACAACCTTTAAAGTTGCTTTATCATTAATTTCAGAGATCGCAGTCAGATTTACAAAACCATTTCCGAAATCAGGATCTTGATATTGAAGACGAAAATCCTGTTGCACTCCAAAATTTGTCTTTATTTCCTGACACAATTCCTCAATGGAGTCTGATATCCCAGCTGGTAAAATTAGTTTCCTGGCATCATCTTCTCCGAGAATGATCCTCAGTCTTATGGGCTGGGCCATCATGCTGACCTGGACAAATATCAAATATTTAAAAAATAAATAAAGATGTACTCATTGACTATTGTGCGAGTGTGTGTAACAAATTCTAATGTCAACGATAATTTGATGATGTCACCTTGGCCTCGAGGAATTTTTTTACTGGAGAAGTGAATAGTGCATTTTCCAGATTTGTCTTGCATTCTTCTAATTAATGACAATTCTTGCATAAGATGCTTAAAAGAAATCTACTCTCAATAAATTAAGTAGCAATTGGTCTTCAAAGTATGATGTATTATTTACTGTGCCAGGTGATATAGGGGGAAAATACTTACAAACATCACTCCTGTTTACCCTGCAAGTTAGTGTGTCTCTTCAGAGTAACCAGACGCAGGCCTCCCACTGAATAGGCAGCTAACGGGTAGTCATCGAGTAGTTCCCCATGCTCAATCAGAGACACCTCTCTCGCATGTGACATGTCAAGCTCAAAAGCTCTGAAGTGCTCTCGATACCAAGCAGAGAACTTTTTTACAAAAAAGTATATTCTGCCATGCAAAATAAAAATCTGCAGAATTTCTGCAAACTCTGGCAAACCAAATATTTGCCCATGAACAACTATCATTCCTGTGCTGTAGTTCATGCCATTGTATGACACGCTTTTTGTAATATGGACATCAGTTTCATCTGGTAATCTTTGCTTTATAGCTACTGCGATATCACTTTTCAGAACATCAATTGGTACTGATGAGCCAACATTTACCATTAAAGGTGTCTTAAGGTCAGAAGAGTGCAAGTCAGAGGCAATCACGAGCTGATGTTTTTTGGCAAGTGTAACAGGTATGTTCTTAAAACAGTTTGTATGGCGAGCAATTTGTTTAAAAAAACTATGTTTCGCCTCAAATCTCATTGTCCATTTGTGGACAAGAGGCCCAAAATGCCGAATCAGAGCAGGGTAGTGCTCCAAATAATGATGTTTAGGGAGAAGACTGTTGTTTGGAAAAAGTTCTTGGTATCTCTGGCGATGTTCACTGATTTTACACTCAAGGTATGAAATCGACTCATCAGACTGGACAGGGGCTACAACAAGCTCCACAATGTCCTTCAGATCCAAAACAATATGCCATGCAGGTTCATCCTCTGGAACAAGTGGACCAATAATTAGAGGCAACAAACGAAGCAGAGACCAATTTTCATGTGCATTTCCACCAATATTTTTTTTTAATGAGAAAGTCTGGGGAATTGCATGAGGCCGGTTGGTTTTATCTGCCCATTTATACTCAAAATTTTGGATCAAGTTGTTAAGTTTTTCTAAGGTGAAATACCTTTTAGAGATTAAAAAAGAAAAACAATGCGCAAGCTCCACTGGTATTATGCCCTCTAGCAGATCATGTGCTACATCTGGAGGGTAGCCTGCAGTGACATGAAAATGGCTCAGATTCTTACTCAAAATACAATCTCGCTTAACTCCACAACAAACACTTGCTGTTTCTTGTGCACGCTTCAAATGGAATTCATGAAGTTCCGGTGTTCTACGCTCAAAATCACCAGCAGTCACTGACTTTATTTCAGATTTTTTAGCTGTACAGAATCTGCATATGTATTCAGCAGAAAAACTTTCCACAAAACCTGCCAGCCCATGGGCTCCTAGGTTGTCAGCTATGACGCAGCTCACAGTTCCTTTAATACACTCGTTCAACTGACTGATGAACACACCACGTTGCTCCAAAGTTACCAGATCTCTCAAAAGTGGATCAAAGACTTTTTCAAACCCAAATGTCCTCAAATCTTCACTCTTGCAAAGGATTGCCAAATAAATGGATGAAAGGGCTGAATGAGAACCAGGTGGTAAATTGCCCAAGACCCAATATACACCACAAAGCTTGTGCTTTTTCCGTGAGGTCCCAAGAGGATTACAAACCTCAAAATCATCAATATAAAGGTTAATAGAAATTCTCAACTTCTCACCATCTAGAAAGCTATTTCTTTTATAATGCTCCCCATCTCGAAAAGATCTGTAAACCCTCTGATCACCATTCAGATTCTCTCTATTTTCTTGAGCTATTTGTTCTTCAATCACTCTATCCAGCAATTTATTGTGACTCAATATTTCCTGCAATAACTGTAATAAAGGGATGTACTGAAATGACTTCCTTTGGTCTATCGATAAAAAATACTCAACAGGCTCTACAACCCTAAAATTTTGTATGTAGTATAGTTTTCTTTTATAAGGAGTGGCAAGAGGGCCACACTTTCCCAATATTTTAGCCACAGGGTTAGAAACACATACAGAATTTGCAAGCTCTTCAATAACAGCCTGACTAATATGGAGGTTATGGCTCTTAAAAATTTCTGTAATTGTACGTTTTGTCAGAGGTACACTAGCTGAACTCAACAGAAAAACTAACTCCTCTAAGAACTCATCTAATCCTTTTGCTGGAACATGAAATATGTGTTCCAATTTCAACAATATTACTGCTAATTTCCGTTCAATTAGTTCGGGCTGATTTTCAACAGCACTATTATCACATTCTGTCACTGACTCACTTTCAAATTCACCATAGGATACATCTTCAGAACAGCTAGCCCTTACGTTATCAGAGGACTCTATCACTTGAACTGGGTCCACACGTGTAACTACACTAGCTTTAAAATCTTTAAGTGTGTGTGGATGATGCTTCCTCTTTTTGTGTGTATAAAATGTATTGTAAATATTTGTCTTGAAAGGGCAACCAAGAAACACACAACTAACTGTCTCGTTACTTCGCAGATGTGTTCCAATATGGACAAAAAAATCTCTCTCAGAGAAGAGGTCACTGCAGTCACATAACTCACATTTAAAAGTTACTGAACTTGAAGCTGTCTGTGTAAACTGAGATGAATGAGCTTTATAGACATGAGTGTTCAGTCCACTCCAAGTCTTAAATGTGCACGGACAATTAACATATATGCACAGATAATGTTGACCTATTCCGTAATGATGATGTAGTTTATAATGTTGAAGTAATTTGTACCTGCTGCTCTCTCTGGTGCTTCATCACTTCCGGCATGATGGCGCCTGTGTTTGGCTTCGCCGCTGCCGGGTGTAGTTGGTCTCGCTCTATTGTCATGTTTTTTCTTTCTACTCTGCTGTTTTTTAACTGTTTTAATGATGTATTGGCTGCCTTGGTCTACGATCGTCTGACGCTGTTATCCATCCGTTCGTCAATGACGGCCAAAGATGTTTTTTCTCCTTCCTTTTGTGGGACTTTCCATTCTCCACACTTTGCTCCGCACTCCTTTGGTACCTTCCACCCTCTGCCTGTGACTGGATCTTCGGCCAGCGCTTTCAGCGTTCCCCGTAGACTACGGAGAAGAAGAGGAAAGAGATCGGGCATCCAGGTGAAGCTTAGGCTCCTCTGGCGGCGGGGACGAATTGGAAAGCGATGTCGGGCGTTTTCCGTTGCCTACGCACATGACAGCTATATGGAGAGGAATCTGTCTCCCAAGGCCCTACTTGGATATAGGGGGCCCGGCTCTCCAAGGCCGTGTTATCTCAGAAGGGTTCATCCAGACTCTCCTGCCGACTGGCTTTTCATCCCCTCGGTGAGTGGAATATATGAACGTGAAGGGTCTGATCCCGAGAATTTACGCCCTTTAATTCGAGAAACTCTAGCTTCTTCCAACAACAATGTTTTCACCCCGCTGTCTATGACGCTCTTTAACGCCCGATCTTTGACGAATAAATCGTTTGTGCTTAACGATTTTATTGTTTCTAAAAATCTGGACTTCCTGTTCTTGACTGAGACCTGGCAACGGGGGTCGGATTATTCGTCTACTATTGAAATGTGCCCAAATGGCTTCTCTGTCATTAGCCAGCCTCGAGGATCTGGTCGTGGAGGAGGCCTCGCGGTGGCATATCGGAGCCGTTTTAACTGCCGTTCAGTGAAAGTTGGACACTTTCTGTCTTTTGAACTGCAGCTCATCAAAATTGGAAAGAAGGATCCTTTTTACTGTGCGTTGGTCTATCGCCCTCCTGGCCCAAACAACTCGTTTTTAGCCGAGTTTAGTGATTTTCTGTCCTCTACTATGAGGTTGTCTAAATTGCTTCTTGTGGGAGATTTTAATATACATATTGATGATGAGTCCGACCTCTTTGCTAGGAGTTTTACCAGTATCATGGACTCTTTTCATTTTATCCAACATGTATCTGGCCCCACACATAACAAAGGCCATACACTGGACCTTGTTTTTTCTTTGGGTCTGAATATTGATTATATCTGTTCTAAGGACATTTTTATTTCTGACCATTATTGTGTCTTTTTTAATATGTCTTTTTATGAGCCTATGTCTCCTGTTCATCGGACAGTTATTTCCCGCACTTTAGACTCCTCCACAGCACAGAAGTTCGCTGATGTTTTTAATTTAACATTATCCCCACAAAACGATGTTGATTTTTCTATAGATCTATTCAATTATCATTGTCTTTCGATCTTAGATGAAATCTGTCCGATTAAAATGAGACCTGTGCCTGTTTCCAAGTCTGTACCCTGGTTAAATGACAACATTCGTCTTATAAAACGTAATTGTCGTAAAACTGAGCGGTTATGGAGGAAAACTCACTTAAATGTTCATCTCCTCTATTTAAAGGATCTTTTAGCCTCCTTTAACAATGCTATTAGAGTTGCGAGGGCTGCTTACTTTTCTCAGTTGGTTGCAAGGAGCAGAGGTAATCCTAAAGTTTTATTTGATACTATTACTAATATTATTACTCCTGCTCCACCTGCTGCTATTATTTCTTCTGTTGAAGATTGTGAAACTTTTCTTGCTTTCTTTTTAGAAAAAATTAGCAACATAAGGAAAAACCTGTCTTTTTCAGCGTCTGCGCTGTCTGTTCCCACGCCAGCTCGGCCTGTTGTTTTAGAAGGTTTTTCACCTGTTTCACTACCAGAGCTGGGAAAAATAGTTAGTGCAACAAAATTATCCTCTTGCTCTCTTGATTTTTTACCTGCATCATTATTTAAAAATGTCTTTTACTCTACTGGTCCCTGTATTCTTACTATAATTAATACCTCCTTGGCCTCGGGCATAGTCCCTGCCTATTTTAAAACTGCTGTTATACATCCCTTGTTAAAAAAGCCTATGCTGGACCCATCTCTCACTAGCAATTATAGACCGATCTCAAAAATTCCGTTAATTGCTAAGATTCTAGAGAAGATCGTGGCTAAGCAGCTTACAGCAGTTTTAGATAAATATAGTATTTTCGACAAATTTCAATCTGGCTTTCGTAAAGTTCATTCCACTGAAACAGCCCTTCTTAGAGTTTCTAATGACATTTTGTTACAAAGCGATGCAGGTAAATGTTCTGTTCTCTTAATGCTGGATCTTACGTCGGCCTTTGATACTGTTGACCACTATATTTTACTTAACAGGCTGAAACACTGGGTTGGTGTCTCTGGGACTGCATTGAAATGGTTCTCCTCGTATCTCTCTGAACGATATTCTTCTGTGGCAGTTTCTAAGTATAGATCATCTTCTGCGTCCCTGTCTTTCAGTGTGCCACAAGGCTCTGTGCTAGGGCCATTACTGTTTTTAGTTTATTTACTCCCTCTTCAGCACATTTTGAGCCCTTTTGAGGATATTTGTTACCATTGTTATGCAGACGATATCCAACTCTATATATCTTTTAAACCGGAAGAGGCTTCTAAGCTGCGGCTTTTAAATGTGTGCTTGGAAACCATTAAAGGCTGGATGGCTGAAAACTTCCTCCAACTAAATGAAAGTAAAACCGAAGTCCTCTTATGTGCCCCAGATAGACATATACCCAGTATAATAAATGCTCTTGGTCCTCTTTCAACGTTTGTAAAACCATCTGTCAGGAACTTAGGGATTATCCTTGATCCTGCTCTTACGTTAGATAGTCATGTTAAATCTCTTGTTCGGTCTTGCTTTTATCATTTAAGAAATATTTCTAAATTGAGCTCTATTATATCCTATACCGAACTGGAGATTGTTATTCATGCTTTTATCTCTTCACGACTGGACTATTGCAATTCCCTGTTTACTTGTTTAAATAAAGGTTCTTTGGAGCGTCTGCAGATCGTTCAGAATGCTGCAGCAAGACTTTTGACGAAAGCTTCTAAATTTTCACATATAACACCGTTGCTCATGCAGTTACATTGGCTTCCTGTTGAATTTAGAGTCCAGTTTAAGATTTTGGTTTTAACTTTCAAGGCTCTTCAACAACAAGCACCACCATATATCATTGAACTTTTACAGCCCTATGCCCCTAGTAGGTCTCTGAGGTCGAGTAGTCAGGGCCTACTTGTCATTCAGTATACGAGACTGAAAACTAGGGGTGATAGAGCTTTTGCTACTGTGGCCGCCAGACTGTGGAATTCCCTTCCTCAGGACTTACGATCCGCTGATTCATTGATTACTTTTAAAAAACAGCTAAAAACACATCTTTTTAAAACTGCCTTTTGCTAACTTTGTTTGTATTTTGTCTTTTTAATCTGTTATATCTTGTAAAGCACTTTGTGATCTCTATCTAGAAATGTGCTATATAAATAAAATTTTACTTACTTACTTACTTACAATGCTTGCACTGCCACATACACGTCACTGATAAAAAATGAAATATGCATTAGAAAACATCAAGGAGATTAAACTTCTGCATCATCCAAAAAAAAAAAAAAAATAACATAATAATAATAATAATAAGGCAAACATGAACTTACCATGTATTGTTGAGGAGGTGCATAAGAATCTCAGAGCATGGGAATGTGGCTTTATTTTGTGATGTATTTCTGGGGAGAGAAATTAATTAAAACAAAGTTATTACTCTGACAAATTTGTGTTAATATCTACATACTGTGAAATGTGAAGACTGTTACGGTGCGTACACACTGAACGCGATAGACGCGACCAGAGCTTCAGGTTTACATGTAAAGTCAATGGAGGAGCACGATGAAGCGCGACTGGGGGTCCAGCTAAACTTCGGAAGCAGAGTTGCATTGAGAAAACGCTTTTCTGCCTACTTCACACGACTGACGCCTTTGAAGCGCGAAGTAAAATACGCACTGCAGTTTGTGTGGTGCATTTTGTGCATTCGCGCTTATCACGTCTACCGCTCGAGCTGGTAAAATCTGCGGGACAGCAGCTCCTCAAACTCGGCAAGGGACAGAAGGTGGTACAGCTGAAAGCGGCCGTCATCCAGACGGAGCTTCTGGAGCAAGTGGTGAAACTCACCAAACTGCTCACGCTTGTGGAAGACCTGATGGACCCAGGTACAGTGAGGACGTCCTTTAGGCACTGCTCTGCTCTCCACAGCAAATAGAGAAGGGAGACTCTTTCTTCAAACGCTAGATTGACAGCTGCCATTTTAATAACATACCGTCTGGCACTACTTCCTCCCAAATCTCTTCTTCATACGCGTGAAAATTGCATATAAACCTCGACCAGTTCATGCTGGACGCGCTTCGAGGTGCAAATGTGCACGAGATCAGCTAGGGGCATCTATCGCGTTCGGTGTGAACGCACCGTTAGTCAGCCTTAATGCAGAGCACCAGAGAAACTATAACCCAAACAATTATCCACCTAAATCATTCTGAATTCAAAAACTAAGTGAATATATTACAAAAAAAAAAAAAATGCACATGCAATTATTGTGACAGATTTTATCTTACTCCTTGTTATTAACTCCCCTAAACGCTGGTTTAGTTTGATTAAACCTTTCATCAATCCAGTTAATGCGGTTGCCCGCGACTAAACTCCACTGACAAAAACAGGAATTTTAGATAGAGCATCATAAAACACTCATAAAATCACCAAAACCATGTCGGTCAGTCTTACCACTACTACCAACAATCACCAACTCCGGTTAAGCAGAAAGTAACCCTTCATTCATGGAGCTATATGCGAAGACGTTACGGCTCTACGCGGCTTTCCCGCTCTTCAAAGTTAGCTAACTCCAGAGAAGAAAAACAGTCCTACCAACACAGATAACCATGAAACACACCTCATTCAAAGTCGACAGAAACAAAAACAAAAAAACGAACTTACCAAAATAACCGCATCAGTTTTTGCTCTGTTGCAACAATTAGCGACTCTGGTTAAGTTTTTAAAAAAACATTAAATTCACCGACTTACATTTGAAAAATGTTTGGGTCTACAACCTCCCTGCTATATATAAATCTCCACACTACACAGGTAAAAAATTTTAACTGATAGTATTTATCTCTCACTCCACTAACCTAAATAAATATATCAAGAAATATTACTTACCTCACTATCAGGTATGCCAAAGAAGTAACTCCACGTGCGCTCGTTAACTTCTCAACGGACCTTTCCGCATCCGGTGGGCGTGGAGCATGCGCAATACATGACGCTATCAGAGCCTTTGGTTTGATGGACCTCATTCTCATTGGATTGCCATGAACGAATTTAACTCATCAAAGTTTTCTTTGATTTATATTCAACAAAAAAGAATGAATCATTTAATGAGCATAAAAATGATTTCTTCATGTGATGTAAACATATTACTACTTTGTTAATCAAACACATGCCCTAGTTGATTTTTTTGAGTGTAGAACACCTGGCTCTAGTATTCAAGTATTTAATGACTTCATAGAGGAAATATTCTCTAAAACAAATCAAAAAGTTATGTTTATCTGTGGTGATTTTAATATTGACCTGTTGAATCCAAAAAAGAATAAAATGACCGACGAATTCCTAAACACTATGTACAGTTTGAGTTTACATCCTAAAATAACCAGGCCTAGCAGAATTACACCACATTGTGCCACCTTACTTGACAATATTTTCACTAACAATATGGAAAACAACATTGTGAGCGGATTATTAATTAATGACATCAGTGATCACCTACCAGTTTTTGCAGTTTATGACACTAATTATAAGAAAAATCAGCATGAAGAACAACTGAGATACAGACGTGTAAGGACGGAAGAAACGATGACTGCATTTAAGAACGATCTATTAAATCAGGACTGGGACAATGTGTACAAAGAAGCTGATATTGATATTGCATATGGCATATTTTTAAGAATATTCATGGAGTTGTACGATAAAAACTGTCCAACAATAAAATACAACAGAAAGCACAAATATTCAGATAGACCATGGCTCACTAAGGGTTTACAAAATGCATGTAAAAAGAAAAATACACTCTATAGGGAATACCTAAAACAAAGAACAAAAGATGCTGAAAATAAATATAAAAAATACAAAAATAAGTTGACCAATATTATACGTGTATGTAGAAAGGAGTATTATAGTAAAATATTGAACAACAATAAACATAATATGAAAGGAATATGGGATGTTTTAAACGGTATCATTAAAAATAATTCTGGACAACAAAGTTATCCACAATACTTTATCGATAATGGCAATATTATGGAAAACACTGCTGATAAGGTCAACAGCTTTAATCATTATTTTGTAAATATTGGACCAAAACTGGCAGAACAAATTCCTGAGTCACTGCCATCAGTAGAATGTAGTGAAAACCTGATTGATAGGAACCCTAACTCAATGTTCCTCACATCAGTGGAGGAAAAAGAAATAATTGACATTGTACACATGTGTAAATATAAAACATCTACTGATTGTAATGATATTGACATGAAAATCGTGAAGAAGGTCATTGAAGGAATTGTAGGACCTCTAACATATATTTGCAACTTATCATTTCAGACGGGAAAAGTGCCAAACAAAATGAAAATAGCTAAAGTTGTGCCGCTGTATAAAACCGGGGATAGACGCCACTTCACAAATTACAGGCCTGTTTCTTTACTACCACAATTCTCCAAAATCCTAGAAAACCTGTTTAATAAACGATTAGACAAATTCTTAGATAAATATAAATTACTCTCTGACAGTCAATATGGATTCAGATCAAAAAGATCAACATCTCTGGCATTAATCGAATCAATTGAGGAGATTACGAATGCTATAGATCAGAAACAGTATGCAGCTAGAGTATTTCTGGATCTCAAGAAAGCATTCGACACAATCAATCATGACATATTAATTAATAAACTGGAACGGTATGGGATTAGGGGGGTTGTACTGCAATGGGTGAAAAATTATTTAAGTGACCGGAAACAATTTGTGAAGCTGGGTGTCCATTCCTCATCACGCTTGGACATTGCTTGTGGTGTTCCACAAGGCTCTGTACTGGGTCCAAAATTATTTATTATTTATATAAATGATATTTGTAAGGCATCTGATATATTAAAATTAGTATTATTTGCAGATGACACAAATATTTTTTGTTCTGGGGGGAATCTAAAGGAGCTGCTGGATACAATTACTTCAGAAATGTGCAAAATTAAAAAATGGTTTAACAGGAACAAACTATCGCTAAATCTAAGTAAAACTAAAATTATCTTATTTGGGAATTCCCTTAGAAATGCACAAGTGCAGATTCATATAGATGGTGTGGAAATTGAAAGAGTACTTGAACATAAGTTCCTTGGTGTGATTATAGATGATAAATTAAACTGGAAGTCTCATATAAATCATATACATAACAAAATTTCAAGAAGTGTCTCAATCTTGAGTAAAGTAAAACACATTCTGGACCACAAATCACTCCACATTCTCTATTGTTCCCTGATTGCACCGTATTTGAATTACTGTGCAGAGGTTTGGGGCAATACTTACAAATGTTCGCTATCATCAATCTTTATATTACAAAAAAGGGCCATAAGGATAATCCATAAAACTGGTTACAGAGATCATACAAATCCACTATTCTTAAAATCAAAAATTCTAAAATTCACAGATCTGGTTCATTTTCTCACAGCACAAATTATATATAAAGCAATAAATAACCTGCTTCCTGACAATATTCTAAAAATGTTTTCTAAAAGGGAACGGGGATACAATTTGAGGGGGGAATTAAATTTAAAACATCCTCGTATCCGTACAACATTAAAAAGTTTTTGCATCTCTGTGTGTGGAGTGAAGCTGTGGAACAGACTAAGTAAAGATATGAAGCAATGTCCAAGCATGGCGCAGTTTAAAAAGCGGTTTAAGGATATGGTTTTTACAGGGTACAGGGAAAAGGTAGAGATTTGATAGGGTGTTCTTGTCTAATATTTTCATGTGTGTGCGCATGCACGGGTTTGTTGGTATGGGTATATATATGTATGTATGTATATATATATATATATATATATATATATATATATATATATATATATATATATATATATATATATATATATATATATAGGTTGTGTAGGTTGTGTATCCTTCAGGTGTTAATGGGGTTATTGAAAATGTGTATATGTGCGCATGTGTGTATATACGTAGGTATGGATAGATAGAAACATATATGTGTATATATAAAAAAAAAAATTACACTTAACATATAATGTAATTGCAAGGAGGTATTTCTGTAGTCTATTGATACTAGATAGTGGAAAAGGGGTGGGATTAAATAAGCTTATGCTTCTTCCTGCTCCTTTTTGAACATGGACGTTATTTGGAGTTGTGGTTGCTCGTTTTCCTTTTGTTTGCTTTGTTCATTTGTCTCTTTTAATTCTATTTTTTTTATACTTTTTCAACATGTTCAAAATAAAGATTCAATCAATCAATCAATCAAGGTCTAGCAGGACAAGCACAGAGATGAGTCCACTGTCAGAGGCCATAAGAAGATCATTTGTAACCTTCACTAAAGCTGTTTCTGTGCTGTGATGAGCTCTGAAACCTGACTGAAACTCTTCAGATAAACCATTCCTCTGCAGATGATCTGTTAGCTGTTTGACAACTACTCTTTCAAGGATTTTTGATATGAAAGGAAGGTTGGAGATTGGCCTATAATTAGCTAAGACTGCTGGGTCTAGAGATGCTTTTTGAGTAAAGGTTTAACTACAGCCAGCTTGAAGGCCTGTGGTACATAGCCGATCATTAGAGATAGGTTGATCATATTTAACATCGAAGAATTAATTAATGGCAGGACTTCTTTGAGCAGTTTTGTAGGAATGGGGTCTAAAAGACACGTTGAAGGTTTGGAGGAAGTAATTATTGAAGTTAACTCAGAAAGATCAATTGGAGAAAAAGAGTCTAACTTAACATCAATGGTACTAAGAGTAGCTGTAGATAATATTACATCTGTGGGATGATTACTGGTAATTTTTTCTCTAATGATAAAATTTTTATTTGTGAAGAAGTTCATGAAGTCATTACTAGTTAACGTTAAAGGGATTGTTGGCTCACAAGAGCTCTGACTTTTTGTCAGCCTGGCTACAGTGCTGAAGAGAAACCTGGGGTTGTTCTTATTTTCTTCAATCAGTGATGAATAGTAAGATGTTCTGGCTTTGTGGAGGGCTTTCTTATAAAGCAGCAAACTATTTCTCCAGGCTAAATGATGATCCTCTAAATTTGTGACACGCCATTTCCTCTCCAGATTACGAGTCATCTGCTTTAGGCTACGTGTTTGAGAATTATACCACGGAGTCAAATACTTCTGATTAGAGACCTTAGTTTTCACAGGAGCTACAGTATCCAGAGTCGTACGTAGTGAGGAGGTGAAATTATTAACAAGATAATCGACCTCTGTTGGGGTAGCGTTCAGATAGCTGCTCTGCTCTGTGTTGGTACAGAGCATTGAAGATGATAACAGTGGGTGGATTATATTCTTAATCTTAGTTACAGCACTTTCAGAAAGACATCTACTTTGATAAAGTCTACTCTCCACCGCTGTGTAATCAATTATTGTAAATGTAAATGTTATCAGGAAATGATCAGACAGGAGAGGGTTTTCAGGAAACACTGTTAAATGTTCAGTTTCTATGCCATATGTTAAAACAAGATCTAGAGTGTGATTAAAGTGGTGGGTGGGTTCTTTTACATTTTGAGAGAAGCCAATTGAGTCTAATAACAGACTAAATGCCATGTTGAGGCTGTCATTTTTAGCATCTACATGGATGTTAAAATCACCCACAATAATTATTTTATCTGAGCTCAGAACTAAATTAGATATAAAGTCTGAGAAATCAGACAGAAACTCTGTGTAAGGTCCAGGTGGACGATAGATGATAACAAGTAAGACTGGTTTCTGAGTTTCACAGCTGGGGTGGACGAGGCTAAGCATCAGGCTTTCAAATGAATTAAAAGTCTGTCTTGGTCTTTCATTAATTAATAGGCTGGTGTGAAAAATTGCTGCCACACCGCCCCCTCGGCCTGTGCTTCGAGATTTCTGGTAGTTAGAATGACTCGGGGGTGTTGATTCATTTAAACTAACATAATCATCCTGCTGCAACCAGGTTTCTGTAAGGCAGAGTAAATCAATTTGTTGATCAATTATTAAGTCATGTACTAACAGAGACTTGGAGGAGAGAGACCTAATATTTAATAATCCACATTTCACTGTTTTACTCTTTGGTTCAGATGTGGATACTGTATTGTTCTTTCTTTGTAATTGTTTATGTTTAAGTCGTTTGTTGCTGGTTTTTAGTTTGTTTTTTGTCTGTTTGGGAGCTGACACAGTCTCTATGGAGATGGGTTTTTGGGGGGGTAGCAGGAGGAGAGAAGCTGCAGAGAGGCGTGTAAGACTGCAACTCTGCTTCCTGGTCCCAACTCTGGATAGTCATATTTTGGGGGGTTTAATAAATTTGTCCATATTTCTAGAAATGAGAGCTGCTCCATCCAAAGTGGGATGGATGCCGTCTCTCCTAACAAGACCAGGTTTCCTCCAGAAGGTTTGCCAATTATCTATGAAGCCCACATCGTTTCTGGGACACCACTCAGACAGCCAGCAATTTAAGGAGAACATGCGGCTAAACATGTCACTCCTGGTCTGATTGGGGAGGGGACCAGAGAAAACTACAGAGTCCGACATTGTTTTAGCAAAGTTGCACACCGATTCAATATTGATTTTAGTGACCTCCGATTGGCGTAACCGGGTGTCATTACTGCCGACGTGAATTATGATTTTACTGAATTTACGTTTACCCTTAGCCAGCAGTTTTAAATTTCCTTCAATGTCGCCTGCTCTGGCCCCTGGAAGACAATTGACTATGGTTGCCGGTGGCTCTAGCTTCACATGTCTGAGAACAGAATCACCAATTACCAGAGTTTGACCCCCGGCGGGTGTGTCACCGAGTGGGGAAAAACGGTTAGACACATGAACGGGTTGGTGGTGTACCTGGGGCTTCTGTTTAGGACTATGCTTCCTCCTCACCGTCACCCAGCCGCCCTCTTTCCCCAGCTGCTTTGGGTCTGCCGGGGAACAGCTAGCGGGGCCTATGCTATCTTCGGCTGCACCAGCTACAGGGGCCTGGCTAGCTACAAATCAAATCAAATCAAATCAAATCAAATCACATGTGCAGGCACACTGGCACAGCACATGCGAGTGAAATTCTTGTGTGCGAGCCCCACAAGCAACAGAGATGTGCAAACACAACAACACAAACGAGCAAAATACAAGAATGGCTAATCTGAAACTAATAAATATATGTACAATATATAATAGTGTATGCATTCCTGGATGTGTATACTAAATATTATCCTACGTGTGTGTGTGTGTGTGTGTGTATACACATTTTTACAAATTAAATAGTAAAAAATAAAAAAATAAAAAAAAATATAAATAAAATAAAATATATAAAAATATACAGAGTTGAATATGTGCAAAACAAGTGGCATTTATATACAGTGTGGAGTGCATAGTGTTGAAGTTCCAGTAGTGAAGCTGAGGTGTCTATGACATGTTCAGCAGTCTGATGGCCTGGTGGAAGAAGCTGTCTCTCAGTCTGCTGGTACGGGACCGGATGCTGCAGAACCTCCTTCCTGATGGAAGCAGTCTGAACAGTTTATGGCTGGGGTGACTGGAGTCCTTGATGATCCTCCCCGCTTTCCTCAGGCACCGCTTCCTGTAGATGTCTTGGAGGGAGGGAAGCTCACCTCCAATTATCCGTTCAGAGCACCGCACTACTCGCTGGAGAGCTTTGCGGTTGTAGGCGGTGCTGTTGCCATACCAGGTGGTGATGCATCCAGTGAGGATGCTCTCAATGGCACAGTGATAGAAGGTCCTGAGGATGCGGGGGCTCATGCCGAATCTTTTCAGTCTCCTGAGAAAGAAGAGGCGCTGCTGCGCCTTCTTCACTGTTTTGTTTATGTGTACTGACCACGTGAGATCCTCAGCCAGATGTACACCAAGGAAACGGAAGCTGCTCACTCTCTCCACAGCAGCGCCGTTGATGGTGATGGGGGTGTGTACTTCTCTGCACCTCCGGAAGTCCACTATCAACTCCTTTGTCTTTGCGACGTTGAGGGTGAGATGGTTGTCTTGACACCAGTGGGTCAGGGCGCTGACCTCCTCCCTGTAAGCCGTCTCATCACCGTTGGTGATAAGACCCACCACTGTAGTGTCGTCCGCAAACTTCACAATGATGTTGGAGTTGTTAGTGGCCGTGCAGTCGTAGGTGTAGAGTGAGTACAGGAGAGGGCTCAGTACACACCCCTGTGGAGCACCAGTGTTCAGTGTGATGGGGGATGAGGTGATGCTGCCCAGTCTGACCACTTGGCGTCTGTCAGACAGGAAGCTAAGGATCCAGCTGCAGAGGGAGCTGCTCAGTCCTAGATCCTGCAGTTTCCTGTCCAGCTTCGAGGGAACGATGGTATTGAATGCTGAGCTGTAATCTACAAACAGCATTCTCACATACGTGTCTCTCTTCTCCAGGTGTGACAGGGCAGTGTGTAGTGTCAGGGCTATGGCATCATCAGTGGACCTCTTGTGGCGGTATGCGAACTGTAGAGGGTCCAGTGAGTCGGGTAGTGCAGAGCGGATGAAGTCCCTGACCAGCTTCTCGAAGCATTTGCTCACGATGGGGGTCATGGCTACAGGTCGCCAGTCGTTCAATGAGGAGATGGTGGAGGATTTGGGTACAGGGACGATGGTGGCCATTTTGAAGCAGGCTGGGACTACAGACAGAGAGAGGGAAAGGTTGAAGATGTGCGTGAACACTCCAGCCAGCTGAGCCGCGCATGACTTGAGGACGCGGCCGGGAATCCCGTCCGGACCAGTAGCTTTGCGCGCGTTCACCTTCCTGAAGCACCTCCGCACATCCTCCTCAGACACAGTGTGCGCACTGACGTCATCCGCGGTGCGCACACTGTCCGGTCTCATGGTGTTCGCTGTGTCGAATCTAGCGTAGAATACGTTTAGATCCTCACACAGAGAGGCCGTGGTCTGCGGTGTGCTGGTTTTCCCTCTAAAGTCTGCGATCGTTTTTAGTCCCTGCCACATACTCCGAGGGTTGTCAAACTGTTGCTCCACCCTGTCCCTGTACTCACGTTTGGCTGCTTTGATCGTCTTCCGGAGTTGGTAATGTGCGTGTTTGTAGTCCGATGTGTTCGCGGAGGCAAAGGCGGTGCTCCGTGCCGCCAGTGCCGCACGAACATCTCCGTTAATCCAGGGTTTTTGATTTGGGAAGGATTTGACTGTTCTGGATGGGACGACATCTTCCACGCATTTCCTGATAAATCCACAGACTGAGTCTGTGTATTCATCAATGTCTTTAGCGGCCACGTTAAACACTTCCCAGTCCGCGTGATCAAAACAGTCCCGCAGCGCAGACTCCGATTGGTCCGTCCAACAGTGCACCGCCCTCCGGGTTGGAGCTTCCTGTTTCAGCTTCTGCCTGTAGGCGGGTAGGAGCAGGATGGAGCAGTGATCCAATTGGCCGAATGGGGCGCGGGGGAGGGCTTTGTACGCATCCCGGAAGGAGGTGTAACAGTGGTCGAGAAGCCGGTCTCCACGTGTGTTAAAAAGAATGTGTTGATGGAGTTTTGGTGAGACTTTCTTCAGGTTTCCCTTATTAAAGTCTCCGGCTGTGATAAACGCTGCCTCTGGGTGTGCGGTTTCCTCGCTGCTGATCGCGCTGTACAGTTCCCTGAGTGCTCGGTCAGTGTCGGCTTGTGGGGGAATGTAAACAGCCGTAATAATCACTGCTGTAAATTCCCTCGGTAGCCAGAATGGCCGGCACTTAATCATCAGGTACTCCAGGTCCGGTGAGCAGAAGGATTTGACCGGGTGCACGTTCGCATAATCACACCAGCTGTTGTTGATCATGAAACATACACCACCGCCTCTGCTTTTCCCAGTAAGATCCTGTGACCTGTCCGCGCGGTGCACAGAGAACCCCGGTAGTTGTATTGCGGAGTCCGGTACTTTGTCCGATAGCCAGGTTTCTGTGAGGCAGATCACGCAGCAGTCCCGCATCTCTCACTGGAATGAGATCCGTGCCCGAAGCTCGCACAGCTTGTTCTCCAGAGACTGCACATTAGCCAGTAATAAACTGGGTAACGGTGGTCTGTAAGTGCACCGTCTCAGTCGAACCAGAACGCCAGATCTTCTCCCTCTGCGTCGGCGTTTGCGGCCTCCAGGGACAGAGAACAAAGGCGTCTCAGGTGAGATGAATGGGGGGTCTGCAAATGGAGCATCCGTGTTGCAAAACTTGAACTCCGGAAAGTTATAAGAAAGACCGTCTTTTATGTCCAGTAAGGTTTGTCGGTCGTACACAAGGAGACAAGTGCTGCTCGTGAAAAAATAAAGGAAAAGTAAAATTAAACACAGAAGAAAGCCGTTGCTTGGAGGAGCTCGCGACGAGGCTGCCATACTCGGCGCCATCTTGGGTCATGTCAGGTGAATGAAGGGTGCGAAGCCGAGTCTCCAATTCAGTAATCCTGGCCTCCAGAGCTGCAAATATGCTACATTTGTTACAGATATCATTACTGCTAAAGGAGGCCGAGGAGTAACTAAACATCTGACACAATGAGCAAGAAAGTGCAGGAGGGACAGGTGAAGTAGCCATGGTGCTAACGAGTCGGCTACGAGCTAAGCTAAGCTAGCGAAACAGTACAGAGACAGTGAGTGAATACTTTGGCTATAAATTAGGTAGTGAGTACACAGAAAGTGTGCTTCGGATGAAGCACGTGAAAATTATACTATGAAAGAAGAATATATTTAAAAGTTGTTAATTAAATTGCTAAGCAAATAAGCTACTCAGAAACACCACTGTGTTTGAGCAGGAACAGGAAGTGATACTCTACCGCAGAGCGAGCGAACACCAAGTGACAGCGCCACCAAGAGTGCGCTGTCACTTGGTGTACACAATGTATTTTACAGCGCTTGAGGCCGAAATTCTGATGGCAGTATAGGGCTTTGGAGCTTGATGTCACGGGGGTGGGCGATAACATGCAAATTTTGCGGGACAAAAGTAACACAGCCTCAGCTGCAAAAGAAAGGGAGCATGCATGGCAAAACATAGCCAACAGAGTCAATGCGTGAGTGTTAATTTAAACACTGATCTAGGGATTTCCACCCATTTAACACGTTATTTTATTATATTATATTTTATTTCATTTTTTATTTCATACATTCTATTTTGTGATGTGATGTGAGCGCAGGTGCAACCCAACAGGCCCCAAACGTTCCTGGCAGCAAGTAAAAATGAAATATAAAAATATAGTCCAAACAGGTAAGGTGTAATTGTATTATGAGCCATAGTGCTTGGTCTGTTTGTCCCATGTAAATCAATTGCAGTTAGAGGCTACATTAATTTCCCCTCTGTAAGCACTTATTGAAATTATCTGAGCACATTACAAGTACACATTTGCTTACTCTGTATGCTCAAATGTGACCCGTTATAGCCAACAGAAAAAAAAGCGGAGGCCTGAAAAACAGGTGGGGGTCCTCCTCCACCACCACTCACAGAGGCTGAGCAGTTGGCTTCCACATTTGTGATAATGTTGGCAGCATCACATATGATCTTCACAGTGCAGAGAACACAAATTAGCATCCATTACTATAATGAAATAATCTGTTAGTTTGAAATGCTACAGGGAACTATGTACCTGTACATTAATGCTGTGGAAAGACTTCCTGTTCACATAGTCTCCTTCATTTACTGAAGGAGCAATGATTGGAATGTGAGTGCCATCTATACAGCCAATCACGCCTGGGAACCGTGGGAATAAATGTAAAATTTAAGTAGTAGTTCAAATATCACCTCATCATGAATTGAGTTTTGTTCATCCTGATACCTGCAATTTTGTGGAATCCCTCTTTGATAAATCTTGTGGGTCTATGACCGGGGAACACCACAAACGAGTACAGGAGACGTTTCAGTGCAACTGTAACATTCCTGACTGCCCGACAGAAGGTAGCCTTGGAAACGTGCTCAGCGTCACCAATATTATACAGAAAGCTCCCGTTTGCAAAAAACCGAAGTGCAATACAAATAATATGTACAGAACTGAGAGGATGTCCGCGATGTGTCACATGAGCAATATTAGGCCTGAGGATGTTATTCAAATAACTTATAGATTGTGCTGAAAAATGGTAACGTTCACACAGGAAATCATCAGGAAATGATAAAATGTCCAAACGCGCTCTAATCACTCTCTCCCGGCGGAGAGCTCTGCGGAGAATTTGGGCTTCAACATCTACTGGCTCTTCAAGGAAGGAGCACGCCATGTCTGACACTTCCTACAGTCAGGTTTCCGACAAAGAGGCGGAGAAAGTTAGGGTTAGTTGAAGTAAACCTGCTAGGGGGCAGGTTAGCTTCACGGAGTGTGTCGTCATAGTAACTCACTCAGGATTAATCTAAACTCGCTTTGTGAAACCGAAAACCCAGAGTTTTCGTTAACTCAGGGTATACTTACTCAGAGTTTGCACTAAACCGGCTTCCTGAAATAGGGCCCTGGGGCCCGTTCTTCGTACCTCGCTAAGTAAGTTAGCCGGATTTGATTGTTGACGATTTCGCGTGATCTTGGATCGTTCGGTTCCCCGAAGCTCATCCGGAACTTGCTGTCATAGCAACAGAGCCGTAAGCGTAAACCTGCTCGGGAGCAGGTTTACTTTATGTAAACAGGATTAGATCGCGGCCACTCAGGTATGTCCGCTTCATTTATACGAAAGCAACAGCGATATTTTACCACTGTTTCACCATAAATAAATAACATCAATGTAACTAAAGATAATGCAGCACTTGATCCTTTTATTGATGTCACACAGATACATACAGGTCATTTCCTAAAAAAGGGAAATGTACTATTAACATTCTATTACATGTATGTGATTATTACAGATGTAATTCATATCTCAGAGTAGTAATTGCAAATTACTTCGTGTAATCAAGATGAGAGACCACGGCTATAAAAGCGAAGGTGGATTTGGGAAGTCTGTCGCAGCCATGTCCTGTCCGTATACGCGAGCCACCCATTGCGGAAGGTGCAAGATTGATAAGGAGAGTCCTCAGAATTCAGCGTATATTGCGGGACAGACAGGATCCGTTAGCTCAGCGCAACAGTGTGCTCATTGAGAGATATCGATTTTCCCGTGAGGGTATTATTCACTTAACCAACTTGTTGACAAGGGGGTGCAGGACCACCACCTGTCTTTTATTGCTCTGCCCTTTTCTTGGTTGCTGTTATAAACAAACAAACAAACAGATTATTTCAGGGTCTCTTTCCAAGAGACGAAAAGCAATATAAGTGATAAATATTACCATTCTGTAGAATGTTCTTATATCTCACTTTTACTTGTTCCCATGTTCTAGTGGGTCCTGTTGTGGCTCTAATGTGAAAGGGGATATAATATAACATATTATAATATAATGTAATATAATATTGGATAATATAGTGTGATATGATAAATCTACCCTACCACCTACTGGTGTTGGCCAGAGGGGCCGATGGCGCGATATGGCAGCCTGGCTTCTGTCAGTCTGCCCCAGGGCAGCTGTGGCTACAACCGTAGCTGCCTCCACCAGTGTGTGAATGTGAGAGTGACTGAATAGTGGCATTGTAAAGCGCTTTGGGTGCCTTGAAAAGCGCTATATAAATCCAATCCATTATTATTATTATTATTATTATTAAATTACTTACGAGTTTAATTTGTCAGCAACTTTCTGCCAGCCCTCTCTCCTTGCTTTTGCAGCCTTTGCAGTGTTCCCTTGCATTTTAATTAAACTCTGAAACTCCTGAAATCCCTCACTCAATAGTTCTTGCTCTGCTGCCGAAAAATACCGAGCGCTCTCCTTCAACATTTTCACCGACCAATCAAAGGGTTGCCGATCAATGTTTCGATGCGTAGCCCCTGTTGGGCCATCCAGTGATCTCACATTACTTCATCCAGCTATACTAATCGTCAACAACAGGTGTGTTCGGGGAACCGGAATAGCGAGCTCAGAGTTAGCGCGATGATTTGATCTTGGATGTGTCATTTGATCTTGGATGTAGTAAGCGACGTACGAAGAACGGGCCCCTGGATGTGAAAGTAAACTTTGAGCAGGAAGGAAACACCCAGAGAGACGTTTGAGGACAATCAGGAGCATTGGAACACTGTGCTGCGTTCAGGTGCACCTCGGAAACTCCAAACCTCTGGAAGGCTGTGATTTATTTCTGCTGGTTTTCCTGTTTGAAGCACAAATATCTGTCATCACTTTGTTGTTCTTCTTCCTGCAGCGTTTAAATATTTCAGCACTGAACTGATGTTTCTTCAAAGCTCATTTCAACCTATGAATGAAAGTGCAGACTGAGAGTGCATCACATGATGTCTAAGGTGTGTCATATGACATGTTCAGTATTGTCACACATGTCTAGATTGTCCCTGATATCATAACTGCTCAAACACTGATGATTATATTTGAAGAATTATTCCTGATGGCAGCAAAGTTTGAATGGAGCTCTCTGTCTATGCTGATTTGTCGCCCTCTGGAGGTCAAAGACTAATCAACGCTGCCCAAAGGACAATCGGCTGCCCTCTCCTCAAACTGAAAGACCTACACAGTTCCCGCTGCCTCAAAAGAGCCCATAACATCATAAAGGACACCTCACACCCTGGACACTCCATGTTCGAACTGCTGCCTTCAGGTAAACGGTATAGAACAACATACACAAGGACTAACAGACTCAAACACAGTTTCTACCCAATTGCAATATCATGTCTCAATGCTACTAAAAGTAGATGACTTTCATTGCCCCTGTTGTCATTTGTGCCCTTGATGTTGGAATGCTTTCAGACATGTTTTGTTGGATGCGCTAACAAATTGACTGAGTGATTGATTGTTTGAGTGATATATCAACTAGGTCGTATGTTGAGTGTCTGTATGGGGCCTTAGGCCTGGATTGCTTGGGTGTATTTACTGTATGAGAATACTGTATTTTATATGTATTTCTATCTTTTATATCATATCTATTATAGTTTTTAAGTATTTATCTTTCGTGATGTTGCACTGACCGGAGACATCTTTCAATTTCATTGTACTTGTGACAATGACAATAAAGAATATTCATTCATTCAAACTGCATGATGTCACTGTAACCAACAACAACAACAACAATAACAATCTTTATTTATAGAGCACATTTAAAAACCAACGGCATGCCAAAGTGCTTAACATAAAACAAATTAACACAAGTATAGTCAAAGTCATGAAAACAAAAAAATAAAAGTGTAAAATTATGTTCACAGGAAAAAGCCACCAATAAAAAAAAGTATAACTATAGCACATAACTATAGCACAATATAACTATGCCATCAAAACACAATGGCGATATGACATGCACAGCGCAAATAAAAGCATGACTCACTGCAAACAAGGCCAGCATTTCACCGGTAGAAAAAGCAAGTTCAAACAGATATGTTTTAAGCCGTGATTTAAAAGATTGAATAGAGTCAGACGCCCGGATGCCAATCGGAAGGTTGTTCCACAACTCTGGTGCAGCCAGGGCAAACTCTCGATCACCTCTAGACTTCAGCCGAGATCTAGGCTGCACCAACAGTAACTGTGAGGATGATCTTAAAGCCCTAGCAGGAACATATGAGCTTAGGAGTTCCTTAAGATAGCTCGGTGCTATGTTGTTAGTGATTTTAAAAGTAAACAGCAGAATTTTAAATTGGATACGGTATTTCACAGGCAACCAATGCAAATCAGCTAGGACGGGAGTAATGTGGGCAAACTTCCTAGTTTTGGTTAGAATGCGTGCAGCAGCATTTTGGACTGTCTGTAATCTGTGAAGGAGGGCAGAGTGGAGACCAAAATAGAGTGAATTGCAGTAATCCAGTCTCGAAGTTACAAAGGCATGGATGAGCTTTTCCAGGTCTTTATGCGGGATATACTGCCTGGCCTTAGAAATAAGGCGGAGTTGGTAAAAACTGGATCTAACAACAGCAGACACTTGTTTATCAAGTTTAAAAGAGCTGTCAAGTAACACGCCCAGATTCCTAACAGTGTCGGAAAAGGAACTAGTGAGAAAACCAAAAGCATCACAAAGTTTGGCACGGAGAACGTTACTACCAAAGACCACAATTTCAGTTTTCTTATCATTGAGGATAAGAGTATTTGCCAGGAGCCATTGCTTGACCTCACACATGCACTCTCGAAAACAATTCAAGGACAAAGCTAGGTCATCATTTAACTCAAAGTAGATCTGAATGTCATCGGCATAATAATGAAAAGCGATGTGATATTTCTCAAAGATAGCGCTTAAAGGAAGCATGTACAATGAGAACAGAGTAGGGCCTAACACAGATCCCTGAGGGACACCACAGCAGACAGGTACAGCGGAGGAAGAGGAAGTGGCCAAGTGAACCGAGGAGAGCCGATTGGAGAGGTATGATTGATGCCTTGATCAATCATCAAGGCATCAATGAGCATCAATGCCTACAGTGAGCTCAAGTCTCGCCAATAGGATGTTATGATCAACCATATCGAATGCCGACGACCACCACAGTGACAGGAAGTGTTTTTATGACTGAAACACTGAAATGATGCTAACGGCTGTCGTTAAGCTCACTGACAGCAGTGCTGATGTGTTCATGTCAAACACTGGCTCAGGTCAGACTCCTTCATCCTTCTCCAGCGTGAGGCTGCCCTCAGACCCACAGGAGCACTGACCTTTGACCTCCTGACCCTAACCATTTTTTCTTGTTGCATCTTTAAATGCAAATCCATCCAAACTGTAGCCGAGCAAAAGAAGCTGGAAGTTGTTCTATGAATGCTGTTGTCGAAGGAGCTTGCAAAGAAAAGCGTCTGGACTTCTTTAAGTTGCTTGAAGACGTTTCACCTTCATCCGAGAAGCTTTTTCAGTTCGAAGGTCATATGGTGGAGAGTCCCAGATTTTAAGCCCTATGGGAGTGTCACCAAAGAGGGACATGGACACCTTAACGCCCACTCACATCCTGGGCCATTTGATCACAGGAAATCACATGATAGGGTGGGGCTAGATCTCACAATGGGTTCACCCAAAACCTTGGCTGATTGTGACCCACACCCGTTTTCACACCGTGGCTCGTGTGATTAGGTAGAGGATGTTGGATTATAATATTATTTTATGCCATGTTAGACCCCTAATTAAAGATTGTGAATTATTATGTAGTTTTAGTTTGCATTATTCTCCTGAATTAGAGGGGAGAACGTCACCTTGAACTCCTCCAGAAAATCGTCGTAATCGCAACCACGAATGGGGTGAGAGGTTAAATAAGCCTCAGCCCATGCTAAAGCTCGTCCCCGTAACAATAGAATAGAATAGAATAGAATAGCCTTTATTGTCATTGTACAGAGTACAACGAAATTGGAGTGCCACTCCCTTGGTGCAAGTTTCAATAATAAATATAAATGTAAAATATAAAAAGTACAAAAAAAACAATCGTAAGTAAAATGGCCTGGTAAATGGCCTGTATTTATATAGCGCTTTACTAGTCCCTAAGGACCCCAAAGCGCTTTACATATCCAGTCATCCACCCATTCACGCACACATTCACACACGCGCCACCGGGCCCTCTGACCACCACCAGTAGGCAACAGGTGAAGTGTCTTGCCCAAGGACACAACGACCGAGACTGTCCAAGCCGGGGCTCGAACCAGCAACCTTCCGATTACAAGGCGAACTCCCAACTCTTGAGCCACGATCTCCCAATACTCAAACAATAGTATGTACAATATATACAGGATAGCAGCATTAATATAATGACAGTATGAATAGCAGCATAATATAATGACAGTGACGGTATGGAATAGGTTCAATTGTTTTTGTGCTTATTTACTACGGTGATAGCTCTGGGAAAGAAGCTATCCCTGAATCTGTTTGTCCTGGTTTTATGTGACCTGTACCGTCAGCCTGACGGTAATAGTTCAAACAGTTGGTTGCTGGGGTGAGAGTGGTCCTTGATGATATTGCCAGCTCTGCTGAGGTACTGAGAGTTTGCAGTGACCTCCAGGCTGGGCAGAGAGCAGCCAGTGATCTTCTGGGCTGTGTTGATGACCCTCTGCAGTACTTTCCTGTCCGCAGCTGAGCACCCTGCATACCATGTTGTTATGCCGTACGTTAGGATGCTCTCTATGGTGGCTCTGTAAAATGTCACCAGCAGCCTCTCCTCCAGGTTGTTCCTCCTGAGCACTCTCAGAAAGTGGAGACGCTGCTGGGCCTTTTTAACCACCGCCGTGGTATTTGCAGTCCAGGAGAGGTCATCAGAGATCTGCATGCCCAGAAACCTCATGGAGCGTACCCTCTCCACACAGTTCCCGTGAATGTAAAGTGGGGCCGGGTCTGCTCTGCCCTTCCTGAAGTCCAAGATAAGTTCTTTAGTTTTCGTGGTGTTCAGCTGGAGGTTGTTAACTGAACACCACTCAGTCAGTCTGTTGACCTCATCTCTATAGTCCGACTCATCCCCCCTTGAGATGAGTCCAACCACTGTGGTGTCATCCGCGAACTTTATGATGGTGTTTGAGAGATGGGTAGGGGAGCAGTCGGATGTGTAGAGCGTAAACAGGAGGGGACTCAAAACACATCCGTGTGGAGACCCGGTGCTGAGTGTGATGGTGCTGGACCGGTGGGGGCCGAGTCTGACAGACTGTGGTCTATTTGTCAGGAAGTCCTTGATCCAGAGGCAGATGGGGGTGGAGAGTCCCAGGTGAGACAGTTTCTGGACCAGGATCTCCGGGATGATATGATTGAATGCTGAGCTGAAGTCCAGAAAGAGCATTCTCACATAGCTTCCTCGGTGCTCCAGGTGACTCAGCGCAGTGTGGAGCGCTATGGTGATAGCGTCCTCGGTGGATCGATTTGTCCTGTAGGCAAATTGGTGGGGGTCCAGAGTGGGAGGCAGACCGGCCCTGATGTGCTGACAGACCAGTCTCTCAAGCACTTCATCACTACAGGCGTAAGTGCAATAGGCCTGTAGTCATTTGGGCTGGCCACAGCTGTCTTCTTGGCGATGGGGATGATGGTGGAGGTTTTGAGGCAGGGCGGGACGGTGGTTGATGACAAGGAAAGGTTGAAGATTTTAGTGAAGACTCCGGTCAGTTCGTCAGCACATGCTCTGATAACCTTTCCATGTATTCCATCAGGACATGCTGCCTTCCTGGGATTCACTGACCTTAGAACACGCCTCACTTGATGCTCCCTGAGTGTTAGTGTGCCAGTGCTGGGGGCGGGTGGAAGTGGTGTGGCAGCTGAGGGCCTGGTCGTCTCAAAGTGGGCGAAGAAACAGTTTAGATCCTCAGCCAGTCAGGCATCAGTCCTAGATGTTGCCTGGTTATTGCTTCTGTAGTTGGTAATGTGATTGATCCCCTGCCACATTTTTCTGGGGTCGTTGTCAGCAAAGTGATCTTCAATCCTCCTCCTATAGGCAGCCTTAGCTTTCCTGATGCCTCTACTCAGGTCTGCCCTGGCCGCCCTATATGCAGCCCTGTCCCCTGACTTGAAGGCAGTGTTGCGGCTTTTTAGGAGGGATTGCACTTCGCTATTCATCCAGGGTTTTTGATTTGGAAACACCCTGACCCTTTTGTTGACGGTGACATTGTCAACACAGTTCCTGATGTACGAGAGTACAGTGTCCGTGTACTCCTGGAGGTTGTGGCTGGAGAATAAATCCCATACAGTTGTTGAGAAGCAGTCCTGCAGTTGAGAAAGGGCTCCTTTAGGCCAGGTTTTTATTGTCTTTGTCTGGGGCTTTGTTTTTCTCAGCAGGGGGGTGTAGGTGGGGGTGAGGGACATGCAGAGGTGGTCAGATCCAGCCAGGTGGGGGAGGGGACAAACCCAACCCCACAAAGTGGGAAATTTTAGCAGCATCCGTGGGGAAGGCGTGCGGCGTGCGGCTGAAGAATAAGGAGCATTGGAAAAGGAACCCCCAACACAGGTCTAACTCCCCGTGGAAGGGCTCCAGCGGCGGAGGTGAAACGCTGCGGTGCACAGGGTCGGGCTGCTTGGCTTGCAGCTGATCCTGAGTGTCACTAAGCTCCTGGTAACGGTCTTGGAGTGATTGGAGCTGCTGATCGTGGCGACCGAGAATAGCGCCCTGTTTGTTAATGACGGAGCGGAGTGGATCTGCTGGGTCCATACTGGCCAGTCCATACTGTCATGAACCGAAGTTCAGCGCACAAGCTGGACCCAGAAGCAGAGCCAACACACACAGGAGTACGAGAAAATAAACTTTATTTTAACTGAAGGTGTCCCGGGAGGGTAGAAGGAAAACACGCGTGAAACTAGAGAAACCAAGGGACCGGGAGATGAGTCGCGCAGGAACGCCGAAAACGGGACTGTGGGAGGCTGCAACAGAAAAAGGAAAAGAATTATTGGGGCGCGGGGAAATAGCAGCATACGTGGGGGAAGAGTATGAGTCTTACGATGACAGCGGGGCCGTGGGAGCCGGAGGGAGGGGTGAGGGTCCGCGGGGGAGCTCCAGGAAAGTCGAGGTTGCGAGTACTGAAGGCGATCCAAATTCCAGACGGGCAGGTGGACAGGCAGGTGGCTCAAAAAACACGCCGAGTTGTTATCTGAGTGCACAGGACAGAATTAGCGCTAGTTCAGACAGATGAGTTTTCACAATCGCTTTCCTGCAGGTGTACGTTACCGCTGTGAGACGACTACGGACTGGCGTGGAGCAGCAGGCTGGGCTGGATCAAATAGTCCACCTGATGATCGCCTGGGATGGGGTGCAGGTGTGGAGTTAACAGCCACGCCCGTGGGCGTGGGCATCCCATCAGCACCTCGGACGCCGGGCCGCGGACCATGACACTGGGTCACCGACCCAGGAACCCTGACAACTTTTTATCCATGTCTCTGTTATAATTAATACATTTTTGTTTTTCTTTAACAAGTTCATCAATTTTTCTTTTTTATTATTAATTGACTAAAAATTGATCAACACCCAGCTTCCGTTATCCCCTGCATCGCATTCACTATCATCACCACTATTATCATCACGCGTGTCAGTGCTATTAGGTGTTGAGGGCTCATAGTCTTTATCTCTCTCTGTGTCATCAACACCACTCTCCTCATTTCCTTGATTACTTTCTTCCTCGTTGCCACCACCACTCCTTATTTCAGGAGCAGGCTGTTCTTCACGTGCTTGTGGAGCTAGCTTGTTCACCTTGTATCTGTAAATAAAACCAGTGAAGGTCAGGGGCCCGTTCTTCGTACGTCGCTTACTACATCCAAGATCAAATGACACATCCAAGATCAAATCATCGCGCTAACCGTGAGCTCGCTATTCCGGTTCCCCGAACACACCTGCTGTTGACGATTACTACAGCTGGACGCAGGAATGTGACATCACTGGGTGTCGTAAAAGGGGCTACGCATCGATAGTAGAAACATTGATCGGCAACCCGCTGATTGGTCGGCGAAAATGTCCAAGGGGCGTGCTCGGTATTTTCCGGCAGCAGAGCAAGAACTCATGTGTCACGGTCCTGGGTCTCCTGACCCAGCGTTTTTAGTTCTTTGTGATTTTCGTATTATTGTACTTGTGTGATTTATTCTATGGCTTCTAGTTTTGATCCCTTGCCCTTCATGTCTCCCTGTGTGCCCCTCTGTGTATCTGTGAGCCCTCGTCTCTCCTTATGTTTTATTCCATGCTTCCCCTGCCCATCATGTCTAAGTTCTCCCCGTGCTCTCTCTTCCCCCTGTGTGCCCTCTATGTATTTATGAGCCCTCGTCCCCTTTCGTGTTTATTCCATGTCTCCCCTGCCTGTTACGTTGGTGTTCTACTCGTGCTCTCTCTCCTCCTGTACTTCCTGTTTCACCTCTCCCGTCAGTGTTCAGTTCACCCCGCCCTGTCTCGTTATGATTATCAGTGTCACCTGTGTTCCCCGTGTGTTCCCACTTCCCTCGTTAACCCTCTGTGTATTTCTGTCTGCGTCTCCCTCTGTTCAGTGTGACGTCGTCCCTCATGCCGTGTGTGGATCTCCCTGTGTCTCTCTGTGAATTCTTAGTTTGTAGTTTTCCCAGTTTAGTTTTGTATTTCCTATGTTCTGCCTCTTCAGCAATAAAGCTGCCTTTTGAGTTTATTCCCTCGTGCCTGTGAGTCCTGCATTTTGGGTCCTACTCCTGCCTGCCGCACGGCGATTCATGACAGTACGACGTCACCAGTAATGGATCCAGCGGACTCACCGTGGAAGCGCAGCTCCCGTTTTGACGGGACTCGGCTAGCGCTTGGAGGGCCTCCGTGCTGCCGCTCCTCACTAGCTGCTTACCCTTCTCTCCACTCACCTGCTTCCTCTCCGCGGACGCCCAGGTCTCGCAGAAAACGCTCCAGCCGGTCCCGGGAGGATTACTACGAGCCTGCAAGCAATCAGCTCACGCCTGCACAAGCCTTCTACAAGATGTTAGGGTTTATTATCGTGCCGCCCGACTCACCCAGCGTTTCCACTTCACAGCAGGAGCCTGGGACTCTTCTCGACCAACCGCCTAGGGTGAGTGACAAAGTCCCCCTACATTCGCCTTCTGTGTCGAGGGATAAACGTACCGTTTCCCCCAAGGCCGCTAACGTCGGCTTCATGAACTCTAGATCTTCTGTTCCTCCTGTTCCAGAAAATGACAGTATTTATTTTGAGAGCGATCGTTTCCACTTTGGTTCAAAAGACTGTGCTTCTGATGCTCCTTCGGACCCAGGAGTTAAGACTGTTTCATCTGGAACTGTTTATTCTGGAGCTATGTTTATTCAGTCAGCTGCCCGTCCGCTTTCAGCTCAGTCCCCTGCTCAGCAGCCGTCTGTAGCTCAGTCTCCAGTGTCACCTGCTCAGCAGCCACCTGTAGCTCAGTGTCCTGTGTTTCCTGCTCAGAAGCCGCCTGTAGCCCAGACACCAACTCCACCACCACCATTTTCGCCCCAAGCTCTGTTAGCCGCCCGGCCCGAAGCTCTGTTAGCCGCCCGGCCCGAAGCTCTGTTAGCCGCCCGGCCCGAAGCTCTGTTAGCCGCCCGGCCCGAAGCTCTGTTAGCCGCCCGGCCCGAAGCTCAGTCGCCACCTCCACCACATTCAGCCTCGCTTCCCATAGCACAGTCACATCCACAGCCTGACTTAATACAAACCTTATTTCAATCCTTAGCCCAATCAATAGCTCAGTTGGTAGAGGAATCATCAGCCTTATCGACAGCTCCGTTAGCTCCCTCGCAGCCACCCTCAGTTCAGTCTCCTGTGTCCCCGCTAGCTCAGCCATTAACTCCACCACAAGCTCCATTTTCACCTCTACCATCGCTTCAGTCATCAGTTCGGTCTGCCACTCAGTCGCCCTTAGCTCCATCATCCACACTACCACCTGTTTCTCTTCCACCACAACCGTCACTACACCCAGCCACTCAGGCTGCTACTCAGTCGGTCATTCAACCCATAGCCCTGCCGTTACCATACCCCGTAGCTGAGCCACTAGCCGTCCGACCCACAGCCACTTCAGCCACTCCTTCACCCGTTACACCTCCACTACAACCATCACTGCAGTCTCCAGTGTCCCCAGTGCAGTCTCCAGTGTCCCCAGTGCAGTCTCCAGTGTCCCCAGTGCAGTCTCCAGTGTCCCCAGTGCAGCATCCCTTAGCACAGTCATCCACTCAATCACCAGCTCCACTTTCCCCTCAACTATCACTACCACCTCTAGCTCAATCTCCTGTGCACTCACCTCTGGTTCATTCTCCTGTGAAGTCATCTACTCCACTGCCTACTCCACTCTCACCACCTCCGTTACAACAGACATCAGTTCAGTCCCCTGTGCCAGTGCAGACGCCCTCAGTTCAGTCCCCCGTGCAGTTATCTACTTCACCACCATCAGTAGCTCAACTCCCACTCTCATCTGCCTCTCCAGTAGCTCAGCTCGCACCTGAACCATTGGCCCAGTCCCCGATAGCGATACGGTCTTCTGTTCGGCTTAACATTCAGCCAGGGGTCCCAAACCTCTCTGGCTCTACATCAGCTCCTGCTGGAAGCTCGGATGAGCTCATCCAGGACTCCGTGGCTCCCACGCCGCCATCTACCTCGTCCGCTGGGGGTTCCAGTGAGCCCGGCCAGCACCTCCTCGTCTCCGCTGGAGGGTCCGAGGGGCCCGTTCAGCCTCCTGTCTCCGCTGGAGGGTCCGAGGGGCCCGTTCAGCCTCCTGTCTCCGCTGGAGGGTCCGAGGGGCCCGTTCAGCCTCCTGTCTCCGCTGGAGGGTCCGAGGGGCCCGTTCAGCCTCCTGTCTCCGCTGGAGGGTCCGAGGGGCCCGTTCAGCCTCACGCCGCATCAGCTGGAGGGCCCGAGGAGCCCGTCCAGCCTCACGCCGCATCAGCTGGAGGGCCCGAGGAGCCTGTCCAGCCTCACGCCGCATCAGCTGGAGGGCCCGAGGAGCCTGTCCAGCCGCCATCTGCGACCGCCTCGTCATCGCCTGGCCCGGCTACATCCGCCTGTGCTTCTGCTACGCCTGGGCCAGCCTCTGCCTGTGCTTCTGCAACCTCGCCTGGCCCGGCCTCAGCCTCTGCAACCTCGCCTGGCCCGGCCTCAGCCTCCTCAGATCCTTCGTCTGCTGCAGCCTCCTCAGAGCCTTCGTCTGCTGCAGCCTCCTCAGAGCCTTCGTCTGCTGCAGCCTCCTCAGAGCCTTCGTCTGCTGCAGCATCCTCAGCTGCTTCGTCTGCTGCAGCATCCTCATCAGCTGCTTCGTCTGCTGCAGCATCCTCATCAGCTGCTTCGTCTGCTGCAGCATCCTCATCAGCTGCTTCGTCTGCTGCAGCATCCTCATCAGCTGCTTCGTCTGCTGCAGCATCCTCATCAGCTGCTTCGTCTGCTCCAGCATCCTCATCAGCTGCCTCGTCTGCTCCAGCATCCTCATCAGCTGCCTCGTCTGCTCCAGCATCCTCATCAGCTGCCTCGTCTGGTCCAGCATCCTCATCAGCTGCCTCGTCTGGCCCTGCGCCCACCAGGCCATGGCCGGCACGCCTGAGACTGGAGGGCCGCCGCTGCCTTCCGCGCGGTCGGCCTCCTGAACTGCTCCGTCGTCTCCTTCGCCGCCGCCGCTGCCTTCCGCGCGGTCGGCCTCCTGAACTGCTCCGTCGTCTCCTTCGCCGTTGCCTTGCGCACGGCCGGCCTCCTGAACTGTTTCCACGTCGCCGCCGTTGCCTTGCGCACGGTCGGCCTCCTGAACTGTTTCCACGTCGCCGCCGTTGCCTTGCGCACGGTCGGCCTCCTGAACTGTTTCCGCGTCTCCGCCGTTGCCTTCCGCACGGTCGGCCCCCTGAACTGCTCTGTGTTTTGGGTTGTTTTCTTGGGCTCCGGTGTTTTCTGTGCTCTTTGTTTTCTGTTCCGAGCCCTCCGTCCTGGGCCCCCGCCGCCCGCCCTGGGTTGTTTTCTGTTTGGTTTTGTTTTTCTGTGTTTGGGCTGTCTGGAGCCAGCCCTTGAGGGGGGGGTACTGTCACGGTCCTGGGTCTCCTGACCCAGCGTTTTTAGTTCTTTGTGATTTTCGTATTATTGTACTTGTGTGATTTATTCTATGGCTTCTAGTTTTGATCCCTTGCCCTTCATGTCTCCCTGTGTGCCCCTCTGTGTATCTGTGAGCCCTCGTCTCTCCTTATGTTTTATTCCATGCTTCCCCTGCCCATCATGTCTAAGTTCTCCCCGTGCTCTCTCTTCCCCCTGTGTGCCCTCTATGTATTTATGAGCCCTCGTCCCCTTTCGTGTTTATTCCATGTCTCCCCTGCCTGTTACGTTGGTGTTCTACTCGTGCTCTCTCTCCTCCTGTACTTCCTGTTTCACCTCTCCCGTCAGTGTTCAGTTCACCCCGCCCTGTCTCGTTATGATTATCAGTGTCACCTGTGTTCCCCGTGTGTTCCCACTTCCCTCGTTAACCCTCTGTGTATTTCTGTCTGCGTCTCCCTCTGTTCAGTGTGACGTCGTCCCTCATGCCGTGTGTGGATCTCCCTGTGTCTCTCTGTGAATTCTTAGTTTGTAGTTTTCCCAGTTTAGTTTTGTATTTCCTATGTTCTGCCTCTTCAGCAATAAAGCTGCCTTTTGAGTTTATTCCCTCGTGCCTGTGAGTCCTGCATTTTGGGTCCTACTCCTGCCTGCCGCACGGCGATTCATGACATCATGAGTGAGGGATTTCAGGAGTTTCAGAGTTTAATTAAAACGCAAGAGAACACTGCAAAGGCTGCAAAAGCAAGGAGAGAGGGCTGGCAGAAAGTTGCTGACAAATCAAACTCGTAGGTAATTTAATAATAATAATAATGATAATGGATTGGGTTTATATAGCGCTTTTCAAGGCACCCAAAGCGCTTTACGATACCACTATTCATTCACTCCCACATTCACACACTGGTGGAGGCAGCTACGG
The DNA here is from genome assembly GCF_964374335.1 of Astatotilapia calliptera. NCBI lineage: Eukaryota > Metazoa > Chordata > Actinopteri > Cichliformes > Cichlidae > Astatotilapia > Astatotilapia calliptera. The sequence goes on from NC_137438.1 coordinate 160,607, forward strand.
TTGTAGCCAGGCTGCCATATCGCGCCATCGGCCCCTCTGGCCAACACCAGTAGGCGGTAGGGTAGATCTATCATATGACACTATATTGTCCAATATCATATGGCATTATATTATATTATAATATGTTATATTATATCCCCTTTCACATTAGAGCCACAACAGGACCCACAAGAACATGGGAACAAGTAAAAGTGGAATACAGGAGTATTCTACAGAATGGTAATATTTATCTCTTAGATTGCTTTGCGTCTCTTGGCAAGGTAATACTGGCCTGTAATACTCTGTTAGTTTGTTCATAACAGCAACCAAGAAAAGGGCAGAGGAAAAAAAGACAGGTGGTGGTCCTGCACCCCCTCGTCAACAAGTTGGTTAAGTAAATAATACCCTCACGGGAATATCGATATCTCTCTATGAGCACACTGTCGCGCTGAGCTAAAGGATCCTGTCTGTCCCGCAATATACGCTGAATTCTGAGGACTCTCCTTATCAATCTTGCACCTTCCGCAATGGGTTGGTCGCGTATACGGACAGGACATGGCTGCGACAGGCTTCCCAAATCCACCTTCGCTTTTATAGCCGTGGTCTCTCATCTTGATTACACGAAGTAATTTACAATTACTACTCTGAAATATGAATTACATCTGTAATAATCACATACATGTAATAGAATGTTAATAGTTCATTTCCCTTTTTTAGGAAATGACCTGTATGTATCTGTGTGACATCAATAAAAGGATCAAGTGCTGCATTTAGTTACATTGATAATATTTATTTATGGTGAAACAGTGGAAAAATATCGCTGTTGCTTTCGTATAAATGAAGCGGACATACCTGCGTGGCTGCGTGGCTGCTCCCGAGCAGGTTTACGCTTACGGCTCTGTTGCTATGACAGCAAGTCCCGGATGAGCTTCGGGGAACCGACTGATCCAGGATCACGCGAAATCGTCAACAATCTAATCCGGCTAACCTACTTAGCGAGGTACGAAGAACGGGCCCCAGGTCAGTGTGATTTCAGCTGTAAGTGGTCACCAACAACAACAAACAACAAACAGGATTTACACTCATGCCAGATTTACCTAAAACATCTGGAATGCAATAAATTTACTAATGAAATCCTGCCCGACTGTGACATGATGTTATTTATAGTTTCCTTGGTGATCATTTATGGAGGACTTAGTAATTCAGAAGATGTTGATATAAGTTATTGCTCCAACTTGGTAGATTTGGTGTGATCATACCAAATTCTTTAAAGGATATGACTTTAATTCAGGCATTGTTAAGTTGTTCTACTGGTGTCCATTTGAGCAACTGGAGGCTTTAACTCTTGGTTAGTGAGCTTCAGGGTTTTAAACTGTGTCATATGTTGTCATATAACTCACTACAAACACAATTCAAAGGCAGTGACAGCAGTGAGCCAGGTGTGATTTGTAAACATAAGAAACATGGAATGGATCCCTGCCACATGTGTGTGCTGGAGTTTCACCTGTGACATAGACAAGCTTGTTTTCTTGGAGCCTGCTGAAAGGAGGCATACTGGATATTCTAAATTAATCTGTTTGCTAAGTTACATGTATTTTCACATTAAATTCTGCGGATGAGACACATTCTCCGTGTGTTTCAGTGTGTGAGATACGAACATGGTGACAGTGATGGTTGAGGTGTGAATTAGAGGGCACTAGAGCGAAGACACATTTTAAGATACTCAGGTTGATGTCTAGTGGGCCTTGTGGATTTTGTTCCTGGAGTGGTTTACCCACCTGTAGTTCGGACACGGCCCGGAAGTAACTAGGATAGCAACCTTGGGTGTGGAACCCCAAAAAAGCTTGTTCATGCTTGCGTCCCCCTGCTTGTGGATGCACAGGCAGGCCCAGCGGTTTCTGGTTAGCCAAGGTTGGCGACTTGAGAACTTAGGACTCGAATTAGCCTCAGTATAAACAAAGAGACTGCTGTGTAATCACGGGTTGATGTTTATTCCAGCGTAGAACAAGATACATATTATTAAAAAATCACAGGTTGAGTTCTACAATGGGTAAAAAGGTTGAATCACTTGCTTCAACGGTAAAAATTGTTGATTGTTGTGTGCCTGTCCCCTGACGAATGTGTTTAAAACAAAATAAGAGAAAAGAAGAGACACAGAAAAGAGGGTAATTCGGAGCCACATAGAGACAGACTTAATTGGGTGAAATTCTCAGTTGTGTAAAAACAAAAGTGAAAGGTGAGTAGTGATGTGAAATATGTTGGGTTTTAAATCTGACGAGGAGAAAGGAGAAATAAAGGGAGAGTGGAGAACTATTGAGAAGCAGAGAGAGGAATGTTTTGTGAGACTGGTGTGCAGTTTGTGCTGTAAAGGTGGGCATGTTGCCTACTTGTCTATGAAGCAGTGATGAAAATGATATTAAATAAGTGTCTCAGTGTGTTAATACAGGCTATGGACCTGGATCAACCGTCCACCACGAGCACAGTGGCAAGAGCAAAATGATAGATTAACATAATGGGAACCACACCCAGCAAGAATCAGCAGCTGTGAAACGGACAGCAGCGAGGAGAGAATTAGAGGAAAAATTAAGGTTTTAAGAGCACACAGCTAGCAGAAAGCTAAGGCAGAGAGAAGCTTTGCTGGATCTGCAGCTCCACTGAACACACATAAAATTAACCCGCCTACTAATGCACACACATGCAATGAAAATCAGCTTACACTCATGAACACGTGAAGATTTTTCAGCAATATTAAAGCAGGGAAAATTAACATATACTTGTTGTTAAATTCTAAGTTCATGCACTACTAACAAATGACATCTATGGGTTGCAGGACAACAGCTTAACTTTAAAAAAAAGAAAATAAAGAGACTGGTATGTAAACATGTACCTGTTGTCCTGGCAACTTGGTGGGCTATGAGTTGATTATGTTATTAAAAAATAAAAAGTGGGGCGAGAAGGCTGTCACAGGGCCCGGCCCAGCCTTTCTCCCCTATCCTTGTAACACAGCAAACACAACATCATTTTCCTGTTTGTACACTCCTGTCTGTTTTTTGTTTTGTTTTTTCTCTTTATGCTTGATTACAGACTGCTTTGCCGGCCCTGGAAGCCAAGGCTGACCTGGACTCCAGCGCTCCTCTCTACCATCTTTGATGTGACCCTGACCAAACGCTGCAGCAGCTGGACCCAAAACAACAACCTGAAAATGTCAACGGTGCTGCAGGAAAGGGATCTCATGCAGAGACGGAGGACGCTAAACCCAAGGCCTGTTTCATTACATGAGGGAAATTCCCAGACAGCTTCAGCTGACAGAGCAGACGCCCATTAAGCCCGGATAAAAAGTGAGGCTGAGCAACATAATGCTGACCTTGATAACTCTGCACTAACACTGTGCAGGGCAGTGATGGACCAACACGGATGATCGGGCAGCAAAGAAAAGGGCGTGACAGAGACAGAAGGAGCAACTGAGGTCAAAAGCCACCTCAGAATGGACAAAACACTGGGACGTGGCGTCTTTGGTACAGGGACGAGGCATGATGTCTTCCACATCACCGGGACCCTCTGCAGACTCAGACTCAGCATAAACAGTTTATGAAAGACTCCACACAGCTGGGGGGCACAGGTCTTGAGGATGAGGGGACTCACTCCGTCTGGTCCAGCAGACTTGCCTGAGTGAAGTCTCCTCATTTGCATCTCAACCTGGTATTGAGTGAAGGTGATGGGTGGGGGAGGGGTGTCAGGAATCTCACAGGAGGCAACATGTGAAGAGAGAGGCTGGCACAGTGGTGTGGCTCTGGATTCCAGGCTGACTACAGGTGAGGTTGTGGGGGTGGGAGCAGACACTGTGGTGTTGAATCTATTGAAAAACAGATTCAACTCGTTGGCTCTATTCTCACCTCCCTCAGCTCCCCTGCTGTTGGTTGGCCTGAATCCAGTGATGGTCTTCATGCCCCTCCACACCTCTCTCATGCTGTTCTGCTGGAGTTTCCACTCCAGCTTCCTCCTGTAATTGTCCTTAGCCTCTCTGATCTTGTCCTTTAGTAACACCTGGATCTTCCTCACCTCCTCTTTGTTGCCCCCTCTGAAAGCCCTCTTCTTGTTGTTGAGGAGGACTTTGATGTCCTTAGTCACCCACGGCTTGTTATTTGGGTAGCAATGAACAGTCTGAGCTGGAACAATGGAGTCGGTGCAGAAAGTTATGTAGTCTGTGATACACTCAGTAAGCCCATTGATGTCCTCGGCGTGAGGCTCACAGAGTGTTTCCCAGTCGGTCACCTCGAAACAGCCCTGTAGTTCTGCTAAGGCCTCCTCTGACCACCTCCTGACAGTCCTGGTGGTCACAGGTTCCCTCCTCACAATTGGCACATAGCGGGGGGTGAGGTGAATCAGGTTATGATCTGACCTACCAAGTGGGGGGAGGGAGGAGGAGCTGTATGCATCCTTGACATTAGCATACAGTAAGTCTAAAGTTTTCTCTCCCCTGGTGGGACAGTCCACATATTGTCTGAATGTTGGTAGTGTATTGTCCAGTGATACATGGTTGAAGTCACCCGAGATCACAATACAGGCACTCGGGTGCTGAGTCTGTACCCGAGCTATGGCAGAGTGGATAGTGTCACATGCAGCTGTGGGGTTAGCAGAGGGGGGAACATAGACAGCCACCAAGATGACGTGAGAGAATTCCCTGGGTAAATAATACGGCCTGAGTCCAACAGCACACAGTTCAGTGTCCGGGCAACAAATCCTTTCTTTGATTGTTATGTTGGCAGGGTTACACCACCGGTTGTTAACTAAAACAGCAAGCCCACCTCCTTTCCGCTTACCGCTAGCGATGCTGTCCCTGTCCGCCCGAACAGTGTGGAAGCCTTCCACGGAAGCATTCTCATCGGGAATGTCCTGGTGCAGCCATGATTCGGTGAAACACATCAGGCTACACTCTCGGTATTCCCTCTGACTCCGTACCAGTGCTGAGAGCTCGTCGATTTTAATTGCCAACGATCGCACATTTCCCATCACGATAGACGGCAGACACGGTTTAAACCTCCTCCTTGCTTCGAGCCTCCGCTGTCTCACCGTCACCTTTTTTCTTCTCTTCTGTCCTTGACCTCTGCATCCCCAATGTGTTTTCCTCCAAATTTCAGCTGGTATTTCTGTGGGCCTGGCCAGCGAGCCGGCCGGCATCAGGGCGATCAGCTGATCTCTGGAGTAAACAGTCCGTGAGTGTAGGAGATGTGCCGCGGTCCCATTCCTTGATAAAAGTAAGAGTTCCACGGCCACCAGAAGAACAAAAACTCTCTCAATCCACATGATTGAGTAAGAGATAGAAAACGGAGGAAAATACAAGTCAGAAAAAAAAAGAATACATAAGAAAACAGAGCTAAACTAAGAGAAAAAGCAGGAGCGACTGTAACAGGCTGCACGCTGGTTGGCGCATGCGCATTACACACGCATTGAGATTTAATTTATGCAGGAACAAAAAGTGCTAGGGTACCAGAGGTTCTAATTTCCACACAATGTTGTTCCATGAGGAAGCATAAACTTCCTGTGAATTTTCTTTTGGTTGACTTGTGGGTTTTGGCTTAGAGGTAGGTTGATTTTATCAGTGAGGTTTGGGTTGTTTTCTTTCTCTAAGAGAGAGAGAGACAGTTTTATGCTTCTACATGTCTGGAACTGGCCCTAGTATTTGTTATGGTTATTATTATTTTATTGGTTACCTTTGTTTTTGCTTTTGTTACAGTGCATTGAGATAAGGAAATCTGAGAGGTGTGATCCACCGATGGTGATATTTTGTGAGTTCATGATTTAACAATCAGCTCTTTAAACCAGGCCTGAAAGATTTAAATTTATAAAATATTCTTACTTGAAAAAGTCGCAAAGTGTGCTTTTCCATGATTATAATGGGCTTGGGAGAAAATTCACTTATATGGGACATTGATCACATGAGATGGTAAGTCCTGAGTCTAAAAGGATTGCAGCGAGTCAATCCAGTCCAAAATCATAAAGAAGTGTCTTCTCATTGACATGACATAATATTGCTGTGAGTGAACACTCACAGCACACACGTGCGCGTGAGACTACATTATCAGCAATACCTGGTATGGATTGGTGTGAATGAATGCATGTGACTGGACTGTGATAGACTGACGATGTGGACTAAAAGTTTTAACTGACTTGATACTGAGACAAAGACTGCACCAACTTTAGGATTAGTAAATGTTGAGCAACAATTCACCCAGCCAGTAAGAAAAGGGTGGATGCTTTGATTTGTTTTTTGCAGGAGCAGGAGGATAAGAGAGACTGGAAGGGGAGGCTGTAGCTTCACATGAGAGTGTGGAACTACAGACTTAACCCTTGGCTGCTAATTTTGAGTTACTGATGTTTTCATTAAGAAAATTGTGTTATATTGGCTGTGTTTTCATTAAAGTATCACATTATATTGTTGGGAATGGCAAATGCAAGAGTGGAGGAAACTTTTGATATCACTCATGCCTGGAATATGTTACTATTAACCACAGCAGGTATGAGATTATAATATTATTTTATGCCATGTTAGACCCCTAATTAAAGATTGTGAATTATTATGTAGTCTTAGTTTGCATTATTCTCCTGAATTAGAAGAAGGTGATAACTATTGCATTCGTTAAACTGATTTGCATTACATCAGACTGCTGATTTATTGTGAATGAATGATATTGTTTTATGATGCATTATACTGCTGAGTTATAAGAGATACTGTTGGCAGAAAGTCATCGCCTTATTTGTCTGATTAGAAGAGAACAGGGCATGCTGGAGTTTTCTGCCCCATCTCAGCAGGAGCAGATAAACGAGGAGCCAAGGTCGTAGCTTAGGCGCCGTGTGAGAGAAAGGATGTGAATGTTTAGGCTTTTATGATAAGGTGGGGGCACCAGAGGCTATAAGAGGTTGATCAATGCTCCACCATTTTGAAATCTGATGCTGTCTGCGTACGGTGTCCATCTCCCACGCGTGTGACTATTAAAATCATTGTTTGACTTAACCCGGCCGGACCAGTGTTGTTATTATGGTTTTTTTCTCTTGTATCCATCCCCAATATTTGAATCCGTAACAAGGATCAACAGGGGGTCCGTGTCCCTGAATTTAAACTGAATCTAAACACAACTGCTGACTTCATGTGTTCTGCTCTGACAGCTGCCATGTGTCACAGCATGGATAATAAAGCCATCAAACTTCACTCAGCTCCAATAACACCATCAGTGTTTGATCTCCAGAGGATTCAAGAGCTTTAACCACGATAAAAGCAGGAAGTTAAGATGAAGATGCACCAGGTTGTGACTGAAGCTGAAAACATACAGATGTGAACAGATTCAAGATTCAAAGATTCAAGATTCAAAGCGTTTATTGTCATATGTACAGAAGAAATAGCATACACAATGCCAAGTTAGATAAGGGTTAAAAGAACAAGATAAGAATAAATAAAAAGATAAAAATGATAAAAAATAATAATAATAAAAAGAAAAAGATAAATAACTGCAAATAAGTACAAATAAGTAACTGAAGACACATGTGGCCTGCAGATGTCGATGTACATGGATGTACAAAGGAGTTTAATGTGCAAAATGAACTTAGTGTGCAAAGTGACCTCTCTGCATTGAATCATATCTGTTATTAACCTCTGTCTCTCTTCCACAGCATGTCTTTATCCTGTCTTCCTTCTCTCACCCCAACCGGTCGCAGCAGATGGCCCCGCCCCTCCCTGAGCTTGGTTCTGCCGGAGGTTTGGCATAAAATTTAGTGTTAAATATATCACGAAGGAATCGGTTTTTGTTCCTATGTTCAATTATAAGAAAAATTATGCATAGTTAATTGTAATAAAATATAGATTGAGACCAACTTTATGCATTGTTCAATTAAAAAAAGTATATTTACTTTTTCTTTCGTTTCTTAGAAAGACAACATTTGCACAGTTTTCATATAGCAAAAATGTGAAATCTTACCTGCAGAAAGCTTGCTTTGCAGTCTTCAGAGCTCCACTTAAACGGCTACTCTGACTGTGGAGTGAATGACGTCACATGCCCTGCAAAAGTTTGAGAGCGTGCAGTGCAGGTGCGCAGGGGCAGTGTTGCCAACTTAGCGACTTTGTCGCTATTTTTAGCGAGTTTTCAGACCCCCTTAGTGACTTTTTTCTAAAAAGCGACTAGCGACAAATCTGGCGACTTTTTCTGGTGTTATTGGAGACTTATTTATGACGACTTTTTGACGCGTAAGCGGGTATCGCTTTTACTCTCAACAAGCAGCGGGTGCTGCCGTGGGTACCTCGCCCGTTTCAAAGCGCTCACGGGCGGAGAATAGTCCTCCCCCCGCTGCTATCAGGGCAGAAGATGTTCACACCTATGCGTCCGAACTGCAAATGAATCACGCATGAGCGAAGCCGCTGCTCCCGCACTGACTATAACGCAGTCAGTTCTTCTTTTACTGTTATGCTGCTTTGTGGATCGCGAGGTTTAAAACTACTCATACACACACACACACACACACACACACACACACACACACACACACACAGTAACTCCACCAGAGTGCCTATTTCGGGTCACTTTTGCCGGTCCAAGCCCGGATAAAGGAGCAGGGTTGGAATTGTGACATTAAAAAAAACCAATAATTGCTAAAATAAATTTAATTTGTAGTTCTAAATAAACTCTAAATGCATTTAGGACGTTTTTTACTCACTTTGTCTCTTCCATGATGTTATTTCTCTCTCCAGGTTACTATCCGGTTGTTCAGTCTGACGTCACTAGCCGTGTCTGGACCTACAGGGAGTGCAGAATTATTAGGCAAATGAGTATTTTGTCCACATCATCCTCTTCATGCATGTTGTCTTACTCCAAGCTGTATAGGCTCGAAAGCCTACTACCAATTAAGCATATTAGGTGATGTGCATCTCTGTAATGACAAGGGGTGTGGTCTAATGACATCAACACCCTATATCAGGTGTGCATAATTATTAGGCAACGTCCTTTCCTTTGGCAAAATGGGTCAAAAGAAGGACTTGACAGGCTCAGAAAAGTCAAAAATAGTGAGATATCTTGCAGAGGGATGCAGCAGTCTCAAAATTGCAAAGCTTCTGAAGCGTGATCATCGAACAATCAAGCGTTTCATTCAAAATAGTCAACAGGGTCGCAAGAAGCGTGTGGAAAAACCAAGGCGCAAAATAACTGCCCATGAACTGAGAAAAGTCAAGCGTGCAGCTGCCAAGATGCCACTTGCCACCAGTTTGGCCATATTTCAGAGCTGCAACATCACTGGAGTGCCCAAAAGCACAAGGTGTGCAATACTCAGAGACATGGCCAAGGTAAGAAAGGCTGAAAGACGACCACCACTGAACAAGACACACAAGCTGAAACGTCAAGACTGGGCCAAGAAATATCTCAAGACTGGTTTTTCTAAGGTTTTATGGACTGATGAAATGAGAGTGAGTCTTGATGGGCCAGATGGATGGGCCCGTGGCTGGATTGGTAAAGGGCAGAGAGCTCCAGTCCCACTCAGACGCCAGCAAGGTGGAGGTGGAATACTGGTTTGGGCTGGTATCATCAAAGATGAGCTTGTGGGGCCTTTTCGGGTTGAGGATGGAGTCAAGCTCAACTCCTGCCAGTTTCTGGAAGACACCTTCTTCAAGCAGTGGTACAGGAAGAAGTCTGCATCCTTCAAGAAAAACATGATTTCCATGCAGGACAATGCTCCATCACACGCGTCCAAGTACTCCACAGCGTTGCTTGCAAGAAAGGCTATAAAAGAAGAAAAACTAATGACATGGCCTCCTTGTTCACCTGATCTGAACCCCATTGAGAACCTGTGGTCCATCATCAAATGTGAGATTTACAAGGAGGGAAAACAGTACAGCTCTCTGAACGGTGTCTGGGAGGCTGTGGTTGCTGCTGCACGCAATGTTGATGGTGAACAGATCAAAACACTGACAGAATCCATGGATGGCAGGCTTTTGAGTGTCCTTGCAAAGAAAGGTGGCTATATTGGTCGCTGATTTGTTTTTGTTTTGTTTTTGAATGTCAGAAATGTATATTTGTGAATGTGGACATGTTATATTGGTTTCACTGGTAAAAATAAATAATTGAAATGGGTATATATTTGTTTTTTGTTAAGTTGCCTAATAATTATGCACAGTAATAGTCACCTGCACACACAGATATCCCCCTAAAATAGCTAAAACTAAAAACAAACTAAAAACTACTTCCAAAAACATTCAGCTTTGATATTAATGAGTTTTTTGGGTTCATTGAGAACATGGTTGTTGCTCAATAATAACATTATTCCTCAAAAATACAACTTTCCTAATAATTCTGCACTCCCTGTACAGTATTCTGAAGAAGGTCTAAAATGTCACTGTGTGTGCATGTGTGTGTTTTATGTATATGGATTTTTAAATTATTACTCATGATATAACATTGTCCAGACATGGCTGGTAAGGACATGAGGAGGAAACAGTAGGAGCTGTGCGAGGCGACTAAAGGCAGTGGATCCCTCAGCAGCTGTATTACAAAGAGCACAGGTAACATTAACACATGTACCAGTTGTTGGAGAGGTATTCCAGTATAAACAAAAATAATAAGCACAACTGAAATGTTTTGCTTCTATAACATTTTTCTGTCATCATTTTATTATAGATTAAGTGTAAGAGTTGTTAAGTGTGGATAATTAAATAATAGTTTATTGCAATAGCAAGTTGTGTCTTGTTCTCAGATGGACAGCAAGTGGAGAGTGCGGAGCAGGGAAATTATTTTACTGCTATTGGTAAATAATCATCATTATTACTATTGCATTATTAATATAATCTGCAGCATTGATATTGCATTCAGAGGTTTAAACAGTGTGTGTGTCTTTCAGAAAGACTAAGTTGCAGTTGACAGGAAGTTGCAGGCTTTGCAGAACTGAAACCGAAAGTTATTCTGAGGAGCAAGTTAGACGAGGCTATTTGAATTACTAGGTTATTCAAATTGTCTGTTATAAATTTATATTATTTTATTAAGCTCTTAGTAGAGTTTCTTGATTAAAACATTTATTCAACATAGTACATGTAGTTTCAGTTAGGTTATTGCACATAAGGATGAGCCTCTGGTCTGGTAAAAGGTCAGAAGTGCAACGGGTGAGATGAGAGAGCATTTGAGGACGACACACACACACACACACACACACACACACACACACTCAGTTAGAGAGAATCATTTATAGGTGGAAGTTTAATCATGTTTTGCTTGGGGTTGCAAAAAGAGCAGTTTGTCGCAGAACTGCTGCTGAGGTGTCAAGATGACAAGCGAGCATCCGGCAGTGAGAGGAAGTACCGACAATGAAGATAGAAGACAATGTTCTTTTAAACCGCGTTAAAAGTCATTTGATTTGGTTTTGATTTGATGCATGCATATATTCTGTCTGTGACGTATGAAGGGGCGTCATTAATTCAAACCCTGATGCTATAAAAATCTGTGTATGCTTTGATTAAGTCGAAGATCAATCCCTGTCGTTTTTTTTGTTTTGTTTTTGTTGCCTGTCTCGTTTGGCTCTTTTGCCATCAGAATTGTTGCCTAAAGGCAAAGAAAGATGCCCAACGGATTTACTTTACCAAATGGACCATCCCAGCCTTGCCGTAATGGTCCATTTGATTCACCTTTTATTGTTTATTTTATTTTCACTTGCTGAATACGGGACAGACTTGACTGGGGGAAAGAAGGGGAGAAAGAAAGAGGGAAAGAGAAACAGCTGAGAAGAGGGACGGGGGAGAAGGGCAAAAGACAAAAACCAACAGAACGGGCAGAGAAAAAAAATGCATATATCAATCACCTGGATCACCTGCTGAGAAAGAAAAAAGAAAGCAAGCAGAAGAGAACAAGAGTAATAGAATAAACAACATCACAATGATATATGGGAATGTGACAGTAAATACTAAATATTAAACATTATTGTGCAGCACATACGATCAACAGAACAGTGTGCTTTGAGGTAGGAGCCAAAAAGGGTGTAGTTTGTGGGTGTGATCACCCTTGTGTACACCTGTGAGCATGGACGCGCTTGTTTTTAAAAGGTTCCTTCATGTAATGATCTGCTAGAGGGTGTGGGGGGGCCACAGCCCCGTCCTCCAGGGCGTGAAGCAGGTATGGAGGAGATCAAAACTCCAGACATCCAGAGGACCCCAGAACACAAGAGACCAAGGAAGACCAACAGAGGGGCAGCCGCACCACTGTCCCAGAAAGAGCTGAGGAGAGTCCCAGATGAGGGCTCACTCAGCAGCCGCGGAGCAGAAGCCAGGGGGAGTTGCAGTGACGCGCCCGTGAGCTCCGCCGGCAGCCAGCTGCGCCTGAGTGACCGAGCCCCAGGCCGAGAGGCCGGGGGCACCCCACCTCCGAAGTGGCCCGAGCGAGCCCCAGGCTCCAGGCCCCGATAAGCGGCCGCCAAGGAGTGAGCCGGTGTGTACCTGGACACCCACCCCTGGACACAAAGAACCACCAACGCACCGAGGGCGTCTGACACTGAGAGGGGAAGTGGTGGTAGGGGGAGATAGGCCTCCAAACCCTGGAGGGCCTGAGGTGTCCCCAGAGAGGTGGCGCCTGACACCCAACCTGACATATAGACACAGACATACAGGCACACACAGACACAAACATCCATTCCCACCCTCATGCTCTCATATGCACTTACTCCACACTCAACCAACGTGGAGACAGACATAAAGAGATGCTGTACACACGATCACACTCCCCAAGCGTACTCTACAAAGGTACCCTTGCCCCTGGAGGGGGGAACTGCACCCAGGTGGTGTTACCCTTTTCCCTGCGGTGGGGAGAGGCAGACCGCCCCGACTCCGCAGCAGCAGGGAGGCCCCACACTCCAGACCGCAGTCGGACGGCCAACTCCTCCTCCTAGCCCCCTGCTCCAGCAGGCCACAGAGAACGGGGGTGAGAGAAGACTCCAAACCTCCCTCCACCCGCTCATTGTAGTGTTGATGCATGTGTGTTCTAAGGTGCATTTAAAACCCAGGAGGGCATGGAGCTACCTGCCAGAGAGCAGCAGGTAAGCGCATAGCCCCTCCTGCTCGCCCTCAATGTCTATGTGTATTTAAAATTGAGAGGTGGGCAACGACGCCAGGGGTGGGGTGTACACCCTGATGGTAATTTGGATTCCGTGTAGCGTGCCCACCCCCAAGATCCTATATGTATGTGTAATGAGAGTGTGAGTAATGTGAATGTCTAAGTTGTGGGATAAAATTGAGGCAGAGGCAGCCAGAAGGGGACAGAGGGGACGGGGGGGGGGGGGGGGGGGGGTTGGTAGCCTCCCCTGCACCCTGGTGACACACCCCTACTCCAAGGTCCTGCATGTGTGGGTGGTTGTGGTGGAGCGGGAAGAGGGAGGCAGCTGGAGATGGGGAGGGAAGGAAGGGAGGGGCAGGTGACCCCTCCCTGGGGCCAGCTCCCCTGCTGACCCCAGGAGGCACCCCCAGGGAAACCGCCAGGTAAAGGGGGCCCAGGCCCATCCAGACCGGGGCCCAGTGCAGCAGCACCTCCCAGCCCCACAGAGCCCGGGACAGTCCACCCAACCCCACCACAGAGAAAACTGCACCCACCCCACCATCCACTCATCTTCCAGACTACATAAGACGATAGACACCCAGGCTGAGATCTTCCTCCACCTCTCCTGTATCTCCCCCTCCTGCAGAGAGAGTTCCTGAAGAGAGGAAAGCTCCTGCAAGATGTGACAATCTCCCCCACCAGTTGAAGAGCCCCCCAGGTGGCTCGATGCACCGGCGGCACCCTGCGCCAGGGCCGGGCCCCCATGCACCCACCCGCCCACAACCCCGGCAACACACCAACCAGGACCCAAGCCCCCGAGGCCCGGCCAGGGCCCCAGCCCAGAGACGGAGCACCCCCAGAACCTCACGCCCATCCCGGACCCACCCAGGGGCAGCCAGGCTACCAGGTCAGTAACCCACGTCCGTCAGCACAGACCCTCCCCTAGCCCCGCTGCACGTAGCCACGAGGAAACAGTCACCTGAGAGCCAACAGAGCCCCCAACCGGACATGACCGCTACCCCGGGTTGAGCCCCCCAAGGAAGATGCCTCCGGGGAACCCCCCGACGCCCTAAGCCTGTCCCTACCCCCACACCAATCACAACAGTGAAGGCGGGACCAAACTATGACCCCCCACCCCCACTAGGTGATGGAGCTGATCAAAGGAGCCCAGAGCAATTGATCTGATGTGGTGGCAGAGGCTGTATCAAGACTAATGTAATCTAATAGATAATTTCTATATTGGTTAGAATTAAGATTATTTTTATTTTTCCAGTTCATGAGGACAGTTTTCTTGGCTATGCATAGGGCAGTGAAAACCATATGGGCGATATTCTTTTCTGAAGTGACATTATCTAAGCTGCCCAACAAAAACACTAAGGGGGAAGTTGGAATGTTACATTTCAGACACTTCGATAAGTCTTCACATATCTCGCGCCAAAACTTCTGAACTGGTGGACAGAACCAAAGAGCGTGGATATAATTGTCCGGTGAATTGGTTTGGCAGTGTGAGCGGTTGTTGGTAGACGTAAAGCCCATCTTGAACATCCGATAACCTGTATAGTGCACTCTATGTAATATTTTGTATTGAATTAATTGAAGACTGGGATTTCTGATTAGATGAAAGGTTTTTAAGCAAGTCTGAGACCAGAAGTTTAGGTCTAAGTTAACTGATAAATCCGCTTCCCATTTTGCAATAGGAAGTGATATTGATTCATCTGTTTTAGAAAGCATTCTGTATATTTTGGAAAGTAATTTTGGGGTTTTAAGAGTAAGAAATTGAACCACACTTGGTGGTGTTTGTAGTTCAACTTGACCCGGTTTAAATTTCTTTTTTACTGTGGATTTAATTTGTTGATATTCTAAAAATCTTTTCTTGTTGATCCCATATTGTGTAACTAGTCTGTCAAATGAAATAAATTCTGTTCCTTCTAGTATATGTTCTAAATATTTGATTCCTTTACCACTCCAATCTGAAAAGTTTATCATATTATTGTTTTGTAATATGTCAGGGTTGTTCCAGATAGGTGTACGTTTGCATGGGATTAATGAAGACGCCGTCAATTTTAGAAACTTCCACCATGCTGTCAGAGAAGAGCTGATGTTGATGCTTTTAAAGCATTCATGTCGTTGGATGTTTGAGCTGATAAATGGTAGGTCTGAGATCTCTAGATTATTGCAAAGTGCTTGTTATACATCTAGCCAAGGTTCATCTAAGAGGGTATGTTTTAGCCATCCTGAGATAAACTGAAGCCTGTTGGCTAAGAAGTAGTGCTGAAAGTTAGGTAGTTCTAATCCTCCTCTATCCTTGGTCTTTTGTAGTGTTTTTAAGCTTATACGTGGGGGTTTATTTTTCCAAAGGAATTTGGACATACATGAATCTAGAGATCTGAACCAATCTTGTGGCGGTTTAGTTGGGATCATTGAGAATAAATAATTTATTTTTGGTAAGACCATCATTTTTATAGCGGCAACCCTTCCCATGAGTGATATGGGTAGACATTTCCATCTAGCCAGATCGTCTTCTACCTTCTTTAAAAGTGGGATATGGTTTAATTTAGTTAGATCTGCAAGCTTGGGAGAAACATTAATACCTAAATATTTTATATTTCCCGATTGCAGTGGTGTAGAAGAGGAATTATGGAGGGAGCAATTAATCGGTAGGACTGTAGATTTTGACCAGTTAATTGAGTAATCTGATATTCTTGCAAAAGAGTTTATCAATTCAATCACCCCAGAGATATTGGTTTGTGAATTTTGGAGAAAGAGTAACACATCATCCGCATAAAGGCTGATTTTATGTTCCACGTTCTTGCATTTTATGCCCTTAATTACTGAATTCTGTCTAATTGCTGCTGCTAGTGGTTCAATAAAAATTGCAAACAGTGAAGGGGAGAGTGGGCATCCCTGCCTGGTGCCCCTCAAGAGACAGAAGCTGGAGGATGTCTGGTCATTTGTTCTGACACAAGCTGTTGGGGAATTATATAATATTTTTAACCAGTTTATGAAAGAGGATCCAAAACCAAATTTGTGTAAAGTTGCAAATAGAAATTTCCAGTTAACTCTGTCAAATGCTTTTTCTGCGTCTAAAGAGAATATTGTAGTTTCTAGGTTTTTACTGTATGAGTAGTCTATCAAATTAAGTAATCTACATGTATTTGTTGATGAGTGCCTACCTTTTATGAAACCAGTTTGGTCAGGATGAATTAAGAGGGGGGTTATTTTCTCCAGTCTCTTGAGAGAGCTTTGCAGATTATTTTAAGGTCTACATTTATAAGGGATATTGAACGATAGCTTGAGGGATATACAGGGTCTTTGCCTGGTTTTAGCAGGAGATTAATGTTTGCAGAATTCATATTTGATGGAAGTCTGCCCTTTTCTTTAATTTCCAACAACGTTCTGTAGAAAACTGGTGCTAGAATCGACCAGAATTCTTTGTAGAATTCTGCAGGAAAGCCGTCTGGACCTGGAGCCTTATTATTGGGCATACTTATCAGGGCTTCCTGGAGTTCACCTGGTGTCAGTGGTGAATCCAGTGCCATTGCTTGAGTGTCCAATAATTTTGGAAGAGTTATGTTGTCCAAAAACTGATCAATTTCTTTTTTAGATGGGTTTATTTGTGGTGAATACAACGTTTTATAGAAATCCCTGAAAATGTTGTTTATTTGTATCGGCCCCTTTAAAGGTCTCTGCATGGCTCTGCTTTGGGTAGTTCTGTGTCTCTCTCTCCTCCAAACCCAGATGGCTGCTGGTACTGAACCGGGTTCTGGTTCTGCTGGAGGTTTCTTCTTGTTAAAGGGGAGTTTTTCCTCTGCACTGTCACTTCATGCTGCTCAGTGTGAGGGATTGTTGAGGTTGAGTCCATATGTCCTGCGAACAACTGCTGGGCAATGACACCATGTAATCTTCTGGGATTCCTTGGATAGAAAACCTGTGAACTGCACTTGTCCTTGGTCTTCACCAGAGGTGTGGACTCGAGTCACATGACTTGGACTCGAGTCAGACTCGAGTCATTAATTTTATGACTTTAGACTTGACTTGAAAAAATGTTCTAAGACTTGTGACTTGACTTGGACTTTTACACCAATGACTTGGGACTTGAATTGGACTTGAACCGGTTTACTTGAAAAGACTTGATATTTTACCCAAAATATAAAATTTAACATGCATATTATATAGAGATTGAAAATGTGACGTCATTCACGGGTAGAACCGCAAAGGATTCTGGGAACTCGTGGCAAGCGGTAGTAGCGCACGCAGGCTTTCAATTGAAATCAGTCACACAGCGATAAAAAGAAACACAAAAATGTCAAGAAGCCGTTGTATTATTAACTGCAATAGCCGGTCGCATGACAGCCACGGGAAGCCGACGGGTAAAGAGATCGGTTGTTATCGGATTACGTCGTTGAAGAGAAATTGTTCGAGCCATGTTTCCGAAGTAACAAAGACGCGACGGATGGCCTGGATTGCAGCCATTCAAAGACCAAATATAACGTCCCAGAACACTGCAGCTCACAGGTTAGTCTGCTCCAAGCATTTACACGAAGGTCAGTATTTTTTAGTAGTTAATACGTCATTTTCATAACATAATTAGTGATATAGGTTACAAGCAAGTCTGGCGCTGAACAGAAATTGTCGCGCTATGCTCCTTTATTTATTGTGTTTATTGTGCATAAATAGTAAATTGTCCTGACACAATATTGTGTTTCGCTTCTGTTATTATGGTACATTAACAAAAACATACTTTTATTCACAGGATAAAACAGGTTTTTTGTATCACTAATTGCCCAGTACGATTACAGCATACAATATTGTTGTCACTGCTACATTTCTGTGATGCTACCAGAAATGATTTCCACTACTAATTAATTACCCTTGAGCTCAAAGGTTATATTAATAAACGGTTAACGAATGTGTATTTATGACGACAATTTGTGAGACTGGTAAACTTATGATACGTACGATGGTCTTTCGTTCTACACGGTGCATTTCAAGGTCCTGTACCCATCCGTCGGTAAACTGTACCTGGACTTGTTGCAGTGACCTGAAGTTACTAAACTTCACGAGTGTATGCACTCACTCCAAGAACCGTATGATTATAAATATGCATATAAATATGCTAAGATGAGATAGCTGACTTCATCTAACTAGCAAATGTTGTCCAGGCTACGTTGGTGATGCAGTTCTTTTTAATGTGTATGATATTTTTGT
This sequence comes from Astatotilapia calliptera, assembly GCF_964374335.1. Classification (NCBI taxonomy): domain Eukaryota; kingdom Metazoa; phylum Chordata; class Actinopteri; order Cichliformes; family Cichlidae; genus Astatotilapia; species Astatotilapia calliptera. Next base: position 178,840 of record NC_137438.1, read on the forward strand.
CATGCGATTTTAAAGCCGGTCCTACAACCGCATCCAAGAATAACATGCAGCTTATCTCAGAACTGTCGGTGAAAATTATTCTAGGAGCTAGGTTTAATTGAGCTGCATTCTAAAGAGGTGCAATTTCACAATTTGTGTATATTTTCTAAGTTCACTATTTTGTCATGTGTTGAGAAAAACACAGATTTTAAAATTACATGGTCTAATATTTACATTTAGCATAACTGCAACATTATTTTTTCGTTTTTTTTTTAAAGACTCGAAAGGACTTGAAATTCAAAGTTTCAGATTTGTGACTTGACTCGGACTTTTACACCAGTGACTTGAGACTCGACTCTGACTTGCCTGACATTACTTGAGACTTGACTTGAGACTTGAGGATAAAGACTTGAGACTTACTTGAGACTTGCAAAACAATGACTTGGTCCCACCTCTGGTCTTCACAGCTCACCTTTTTACTGTTTATTGCATCAAAATGCTCCAGTGACATGGATTCTACATTGTAACTGATGTGATGTTCTATAAAGTGGTTTTAATAAAAAAAAAAGGCAAAAATTAGTTTGTTTCTTTATTCAACTTTTGAACAGCGGGACTCAGTCAGTACATATTCAGTAAATGCAAATTATTTACACGGCAGTGCACTACAGGCATAAATCTAGACCCCTAGATAAAACATGATGGCATTATAGCAGTGACGACTCCTCCACAGTAGCAGGTGGGATTTTTCTTTTTTGAGGACGGCTCCTTTTACCTGTCACTACAGATGGTCTGTGTATGTTTTGATCAAGAGCCTTTTTTGGGCAGCTGAAGAGGAGAAGTCTATCTTATGGCCAACCTCTGGCTGTATCTTGGTCACATTACCCAGCAAAACCCAGTATGCAGGTTCATCTGTAACAGTCCTTGTGCCACGATCAACACTGTTGCTTCTACTTTAAACAGAAGCGCAGTGACGTGGGTGCAGGTCTCTGCGACTCCGGCCATGCAGGTGCAGCGGGCGGCTTCAACCTTCCCTGTGATGCTCACAGTGACCCATGGCTGCAATGCTGGTTCATTCAGTCTTTGAGAGTGCAGGACCTGAAACACACACAAAGTTCTTGTCTTTAAATGAACTATGAGCCAAGGCCGACATGTTTTATCTACTTAATCATTAATGTAACAAAGTGTTTAGAAAGTTAGCACATACATGTAATTTTTCATTTCTTTATGTGTCCATCGCTGCAGGTTATAGTGTAAATCTGCCTGTTCTCTGTCAGAAACCTGCCTGCAGAAAATGAACCTAAAGTATGTAATGCAAGGATGTAGAGCTGGGCGATATATCGAGTTTTTAAAAAATATCGATATATTTTTATATGAGATATAAGATGTGACAATATCCTTTATATCGATATAGTCTATGTTACGTTATAATTATACTTGTGGAGCCATAAGTTTGCCTCTCTTTCGTCCACTTTCGCCTTTACGCAACGTTACTCGGCCTCGCCTCTCCTTCACTGAACACAACTCCCCCTCCTCCCCCATCGCTTCACCTGCAGGAAGCGACAAGATGGACACGGCAAATCTCCGTTAACGAGTTACTGGACGGCGTCAACGTGTTAGCTAGTTAACCATGCTAACAAGCTAACCACGCTAACGCCATGCAGCCCAGAGGTGCTGCACGGACTAAAATCCTTTCATTTTCTCAAATGTTGACAGCGCGCCTTATGTATGAATTCTGGTTGTGCTTGATGGCCGCGAACCGATCTTAGGTGGTACACAGCGCTCAGCAATCTGTCAAAAAATGTTTTAGTACGACTTTGGTAAGCTACGGAGCTGCACCGCTTGATGGATTGTCGGAGGATTACGGCTGAGCCTCGCGGAGTGATACGTACTGTGCTTCAACGTAATATTACCCTACTGTGTATAAGGACCATAAATGGCACCTGTTAAGAGACGTGGTTGCGAAGCGGATTTCAAACTCCAGGCTGTCAGTCACGCAGTACAAGTTGGGAACAGAGCAGCTGTGAAATCTGTCTTTGTTATTGTGCTCAGCGTCTTTTAGTTTACATTTTGACTGCACAATTGTGAGCTTTTTGTTATGCAGAAAAACAACATTGTTTTCTTTTATTTATGGAGCATTATTATTTAATAAATGCTCATAATTTATTTTTGAGTAAATCTTATGTACATCTGCTCTGTGTTAATAAAAGTGCCTGTGTGACATCTGGGACACAGCTTTGACTAAAAACTCTCTTTTTGTTCTTACTTTATGGCTTTAAAAAATATATCGAGATATATATCTTATATCGCCGTCCAGGTAAAAAATATCGAGATATGAATTTTGGGTCATATCGCCCAGCCCTACAAGGATGTCATCACTTTAGAGATGGAGAAAGCATAAAGTGACAATTATGAATCACTTAATATGATAAGGAGATTCTGCAGGTCATTAATCAATGTATAAAACTAAAATAAAATATATTTTTAGTGACACAAGATACAAATATGAAAGCAAGATGTATAATCGCTCAGTTTGGGGAAATTGTGGGAAATTGTGGGTAGCCTGCAAGGGCCTCAACTTCTCCATACCCACAATGTGCAACAATGGGCAAAACTTCCGGCGCCCCCCGTGTGCGGCAGCCTGTTACAGCAGCTCTGCTCATTCTGAGTTTCTTTCTTTCTTATCTTTTCTTCTCGTAATTTTTTATAACTAACGTATCAGTAATTAGACTCTGCAACCATGTTCTACCATTTTGTGCTAGTTCTGGTCGTTTTTCTTAGTTTATTTCTACTTTTTTCACGCGTGTCTGGGGACCCAGAGCAGGGATCCTTTGTTTACAGTAAGGATCAGCTGTTAGCATCGGCCCCTACTGGTGTTGGCCAGAGGGGCCGATGGCGCGATATGGCAGCCTCGCTTCTGTCAGTCTGCCCCAGGGCAGCTGTGGCTACAACTGTAGCTTACCTCCACCAGTGTATGAATGTGAGAGTGAATGAATAGTGGCATTGTAAAGCGCTTTGGGTGCCTAGAAAAGCGCTATAGAAATCCAATCCATTATTATTATTAACCAAATTGTTTAACACAAGTTTGGAGAGTGAGGAATGAATAAGTGTACTGGTACCAGTTTTCAAGACCAAGGATGATATGCAGAGCTGTAGTAACTACAGAGCGATAAAGCTGATGAGACACACCAAGAAAGAGTTGTTGAAGCTAGGTTAAGAAGAGAGGTGATGATCCATGAGCAGCAGTATGGCTTCTCACTGAAAAAGAGCAGTGCAGATGTGATGTTTGCTTTGAGTGTGTTGATGCAGAAGTTTAGTGAAGGTCAGAAAGAGTTGCACTGTGTCTTTGTGGATCTGGCAAAAGAATATGATGGGATGCTAAGAGAGAAACTGTGGTACTGCATGAGGTAAGTCAGGATGTGAGGGTGGTGCAGGATGTGTTCAAGGTGAGGGTGGGATTACATCAGGGATCTGGAGTCAGCAGGAGGGACAGGAAACAGAAATGAGTATACAAGAAGGACAGCTCATGCTGAATGGTATGGAGAGAAAGTTAGAGACAAGGCTGAGATGATTCGGACATATGCAGAAGAGGGATAGTGGAAATACTGGACAAAGGTAGGAGGAAACAGGATGACCTCAGAGGAGGTTTATGGATGCAGTGAAGAAGGACATGATGAGGGTTGGTGTGAAAAAGGAGAAAGCTGGGATCAGGGTTGACATAGAAGCAGGGCCTCTGGTGTTGTGACCCCTAAAGAGAGCATTTCTCTCTCTCTACAATATATTATATATAATAAAATATATAATAAATATATAATAAAAAAAAATATATATATATATAGGCAAGGGACGAAAACAGGGCGTTGTTGGAATGCTACTACGCAAGTAACCCCGGCGGAAGGGGCTACATGAATAGGATGAGGGGACCTATGGATTCTTCGATACCCAACATCCACAATGACGGCGAAACAACTAGTAGCTCAGTGTTCCAACATTCGAAAGAAGGGACTGCTCTCACAGCTAGAGATTGATGAGGTACAACACAAATGCCACGGCAAGGAGGAGTCAGGACGCCAGGTCAGGGGGGCGATATCATCACCCCCACCCGAGATTGGGTACATAGCCCCAAGTGCGATAGGAGAAGGATCGTTGAGTGCGAGAGGAACTGACCTGAAAAATAGGATCATGGCCAAGCTTGAAACCTGGATCCCCCGTAGCCGGTTACCAAGATTACGTGAAGTACCCTCAGAAGGTCTGCTAGATGTTAATGCAGCACTACGGGCAATACCTACAACCACGATTACCGACACTAACAAGCTGATCTACAATACGGCAGCAGTGATCAGTGAGATGCTTGGCTACAAGTTGAACAGCGACAAGGGGCAGTACCCTCCATGGAGAAGGAGGCTAGAGGGCAAGATCAAAGTAGCACGGAGGGAGGTTAGCCAACTAACGGAGTTGCAGAAAGGTGCGACAAATAAGGTGCCTAAGAAATACAGCAAGCTGTCCATACCTGATGTCCAGAAGAGCGCAGTCCTGGGAACAGCTAAGACACTGCGCAGGACCCTCAAGCTCCCAGGCCTCCGGTAGAGGAACCGAGCTTGAAGGATAAAACCGCCCGCATGGGCGTGCTGGGTGTTGTTTTTGTTATATATATATATATATATATATATATATATATATATATATATATATATATATATATATATATATATATATATATATATATATATATATATAAAACACCCAGCATGCCCCTGCGGGCTTTATTTAGATTTATGCCTTCAAGCTCTGGTCCTCTACCAGAGGCCTGGGAGCTTGAGCGTCCTGCGCAGTATCTTAGCTGTTCCCAGGACTGCGCTCTTCTGGACAGAGATCTCCGATGCTGTTCCCGGGATCTGCTGGAGCCACTCGCCTAGCTTGGGAGTCACCGCACCTAGTGCTCCGATTACCACGGGGACCACCGTTACCTTCACCCTCCACATCCTCTCGAGCTCTTCTCTGAGCCCTTGGTATTTCTCCAGCTTCTCGTGTTCCTTCTTCCTGATATTGCTGTCATTCGGAACCGCTACATCGATCACTACGGCCGTCTTCTTCTGTTTGTCTACCACCACTATGTCCGGTTGGTTAGCCACCACCATTTTGTCCGTCTGTATCTGGAAGTCCCACAGGATCTTAGCTCGGTCATTCTCCACCACCCTTGGGGGCATCTCCCATTTTGACCTCGGGACTTCCAGGTTATACTCGGCACAGATGTTCCTGTTGTTAAGGTTCAAAATTGAGGAAGGAGAGTACACACCACCCATGGTCCAGAGGATCTTGGTCCAACAATGATTTTAATGAACACACGTGTGGGAAGACACTCTGTACGCAGACAGCCAGTAGTCCTCGACTTAATCAAAGCATGAACAGATATTTTATAGCATCAGGGTTTGATTTACTGACGCCCCTTCATGCGTCACAGATACATTTTATACATAGATCAGACTTTTAACCCAGAAGATCATCTTCTATTTTCATGGCTAGCCCTTCCTGTCTACCTTTCAGTTCTTGTCTTGTTCCTCTTTCTTGCCGAGACAACAAGGAACGGTTCCTCTTTTACCGAGACACTTTTGCAGTTACAACCAGACATGAGTAATCTCTCCTCTAAATAAATTTAACTCTATGTGTGTGTGTGTCACGACCTCACATGCTCTTTGTGTCACCTCTTCACCTACTGTCTGTGTCTCGTCCTCAAATGCTCTTTCTCAATTCACCTGTTGCACTTCTGACCTTTTACCAGACCAGAAGCTCACTGAGACTATGTGTATGTCTTCTACTAAATAAATGTTTTAACCAAGAACCTCTACTAAAACCTTAATATAAAATGATCTGATATATAAGTGTTTTGTAAGCATGTATTGCAATTCCTTCTATGTTCTAGTTTTCCCTCAGCATGTATCATCTAGACACTCTCACTAGATGAAGCTTAAGACCTTTAAAGAACCTGAACATCAACTCAAATAAGCACAGATATGCAATATGTATAAAATAGTTATAACTGCACCTGGAATACAAAGTTAATTTAATACCTGTGTGCATAAAACCTTAAAGCCTTCTTAAAGCTATCTGTTACATTGTTAAAGCCTCGTCTTAGCCTGCTGCTCAAAATAACTTCCTGCTTTCACTTCTGCATACAACTTCCTGTCAGCCTGCAACTCAGTCTTTCTGAAAGAGACACTGTTTAACCCCTGAATGCAATATAAACTCCAGATTATATTATTAATGCAATGGTAATGATGACAATTATTTAACAATAGCAGTAAAATAATTTCCCTGCTCCACACTGTACACTATGCCGGCCACTTGGTTATGGCGTTCCATGTATGCCTTGCCTGCTAGCATCTTGCACCCTGCTGTTATGTGCTGGATTGTCTCTGGGGCATCTTTACACAGCCTGCACCTGGGGTCTTGCCTGGTGTGATAGACCCCAGCCTCTATGGATCTTGTGCTCAGAGCTTGTTCTTGTGCTGCCATGATTAGTGCCTCTGTGCTGTCTTTCAGTCCAGCTTTGTCCAGCCACTGGTAGGATTTCTGGATATCAGCCACCTCCTCTATCTGCCGGTGGTACATACCGTGCAGGGGCCTGTCCTTCCATGATGGTTCCTCGTCTCCCTCCTCTTTCTTGGGTTTCTGCTGCCTGAGGTATTCACTGAGCACTCGGTCAGTTGGGGCCATCTTCCCAATGTATTCTTGGATGTTCGTTGTCTCATCCTGGACTGTGGTGCTGACACTCACCAGTCCCCGGCCCCCTTCCTTCCGCTTAGCGTACAGCCTCAGGGTGCTGGACTTGGGGTGAAACCCTCCATGCATGGTAAGGAGCTTTCTTGTCTTTATGTCAGTGGCTTCTATCTCCTCCTTTGGCCAGCCTATTACCCCAGCAGGGTACCTGATCACGGGCAGGGCGTACGTGTTGATGGCCCGGATCTTGTTCTTACCATTCAGCTGACTCCTCAGGACTTGCCTGACCCTCTGCAGGTACTTGGTGGTTGCAGCTTTTCTAGTGGCCTCTTCATGGTTCCCATTCGCCTGCGGGATCCCCAGGTACTTGTAACTGTCCTCTATGTCTGCAATGTTGCCTTCTGGTAGTTCAATCCCCTCAGTTCTGACTACCTTCCCTCTCTTAGTTACCATCCGACTACACTTCTCCAGTCCGAACGACATTCCAATGTCATTGCTGTATAGCCTGGTAGTGTGGATCAGTGAATCGATGTCTCGTTCACTCTCGGCATACAGCTTGATGTCATCCATGTACAGGAGGTGGCTGACAATTGCTCTGTTCCGTAGTCGGTATCCGTAGCCAGTCTTGTTAATGATCTCACTGAGGGGGTTCAGGCCTATGCAGAACAGCAGTGGGGACAGAGCATCTCCTTGGTAGATCCCGCACTTGATGGTGACTTGTGCTATGGGCTTGGAGTTGGCCTCTAGTGTTGTACGCCACATCCCCATTGAGTTCCTAATGAAGGCTCTTAGGGTCCCATTGATCTTGTACAATTCTAGGCATTCCAGTATCCAGCTGTGGGGCATTGAGTCATAGGCCTTCTTGTAATCAATCCAGGCAGTGCACAGGTTGGTCAGTCTGGTCTTGCAGTCTCGGCTGACTGTTCTGTCTACCAGTAGCTGGTGTTTTGCGCCTCTGGTATTCTTGCCAATTCCTTTCTGTGTCCCGCTCATGTATTGACCCATGTGCCTGTTCATCTTAGCCGATATGATGCCTGACAGGAGCTTCCATGTAGTGCTGAGGCAGGTTATTGGTCGGTAGTTGGAGGGGACCGGTCCCTTCTTGGGGTCCTTGGGGATCAGGACCGTTCGACCTTCGGTTAGCCATTCCGGGTGTCTCTCGTTAACTAGCAGCTGGTTCATTTGTGCTGCCAGACGCTCGTAGAGTGCAGTCAGCTTCTTTAGCCAGTAGGCGTGAACCATGTCGGGCCCTGGTACTGTCCAACTCTTCATACTGGAGACCCTTTCTTGGATATCTGCCACTGTGATGGTTACTGGACTCTGTTCAAGGAGGTCGCTATGGTCTGCCCTCAGATCCACTAGCCACTGAGCATTGCCGTTATGGGTTGCGTCCTTCCCCCATATGCTCTTCCAGTATTGCTCCGTCTCCAGCCTTGGTGGTGCTGTTCTCTTATTGTTCCCTTGCCTTTGCTGGTCTTGGGGAGAACAGCTGGTATATATATATATATATATATATATATATATATATATATATATATATATATATATATATATATATATATATATATCCATCCATCCGCAGGGGCGTGCTGGGTGTTTTTTTTTTATATATATATAAAAACAACACCCAGCACACCCCTGCGGGCGGTTTATCCTTCAAGCTCGGGTCCTCTACCAGAGGCCTGGGAGCTTGAGGGTCCTGCGCAGTATTTTAGCTGTTCCCAGGACTGCGCTCTTATGGACAGAGATCTCCGATGTTATTCCCGGGATCTGCTTGAGCCACTCGCCTAGCTTGGGAGTCACCGCACCTAGTGCTCCGATTACCACGGGGACCACCATTACCTTCACCCTCCACATCCTCTCGAGCTCTTCTCTGAGCCCTTGGTATTTCTCCAGCTTCTCGTGTTCCTTCTTCCTGATATTGCTGTCATTCGGAACCGCTACATCGATCACTACGGCCGTCTTCTTCTGTTTGTCTACCACCACTATATCCGGTTGGTTAGCCACCACCATTTTGTCCGTCTGTATCTGGAAGTCCCACAGGATCTTAGCTCGGTCATTCTCCACCACCCTTGGGGGCATCTCCCATTTTGACCTCGGGACTTCCAGGTTATACTCGGCACAGATGTTCCTGTACACTATGCCGGCCACTTGGTTATGGCGTTCCATGTATGCCTTGCCTGCTAGCATCTTGCACCCTGGCAAGATGCTAGCATGTATATATATACATATATATATGTATATATATATATATATATATATATATATATATATATATATATATATATATAGAGAGAGAGAGAGAGAGAGAGAGAGAGAGGACCCCCAGAGCCCCAGCAGCCAGGGTCGATCACAGCCCCGGCGCAGAGAGCGCCCTCCGAGGAAACACTGGAGATAATTCAATTCAATTTTATTTATATAGCGCAAAATCACAACAAAAGCCGCCTCAAGGCGCTTCATATATACAGAGAAAAACCCAACAACCATATGACCCCCTATGAGCAAGCACTTTGGCGACAGTGGGAAGGAAAAACTCCCTTTTAACAGGAAGAAACCTCCAGCAGAACCAGGCTCAGGGAGGGGCGGGGCCATCTGCTGCGACCGGTTGGGGTGAGAGAAGGAAGACAGGATAAAGACATGCTGTGGAAGAGAGACAGAGGTTAATAACAGATATGATTCAATGCAGAGAGGTCTGTTAACACATAGTGAGTGAGAAAGGTGACTGGAAAGGAAAAACTCAATGCATCATGGGAATCCCCCGGCAGCCTACATCTATTGCAGCATAACTAGGGGAGGATTCAGGGTCACCTGGTCCAGCCCTAACTATATGCTTTAGCAAAAAGGAAAGTTTTAAGCCTAATCTTAAAAGTAGATAGATAGTAGATAGTGTCTGTCTCCCGAATCCAAACTGGAAGCTGGTTCCACAGAAGAGGGGCCTGAAAACTGAAGGCTCTGCCTCCCATTCTACTTTTAAATACTCTAGGAACAACAAGTAGGCCTGCAGAGCGAGAGCCAAGTGCTCTAATAGGGTGATATGGTACTACAAGGTCATCAAGATAAGATGGGGCCTGATTATTTAAGACCTTGTATGTGAGGAGCAGGATTTTGAATTCAATTCTGGATTTAACAGGAAGCCAATGAAGGGAAGCCAAAACAGGAGGAATCTGCTCTCTCTTTCTAGTCCCTGTCAGGACTCTTGCTGCAGCATTTTGGATTAGCTGAAGGCTTTTCAGGGAGTTTTTAGGACATCCTGATAATAATGAATTACAGTCGTCCAGCCTGGAAGTAATAAATGCATGAACTAGTTTTTCAGCGTCACTCTGAGACAGGATATTTCTAACTTTAGAGATGTTGCACAAATGGAAGAACGCAGTCTTAAATATTTGTTTAATATGTGCATTGAAGGACATGTCCTGGTCAAAAATGACTCCAAGGTTCCTCACAGTGTTACTGGAGGCCAAGGTAATGCCATCCAGAGTAAGAATCTGGTTGGATACCATATTTCTAAGATTTTCAAGGGCCGAGTACAATAACCTCAGTTTTATCTGAATTAAGAAGCAGAAAGTTAGCGGCCATCCAGGTCTTTATGTCTTTAAGACATTCCTGCAGTTTAACTCATTGGTGTGTGTTATCTGGCTTCATGGACAGATAGAGCTGGGTGTCATCTGCATAGCAGTGTAAATGTATGCTATGTCTTCTAATGATGCTGCCTAAGGGAAGCATGTATAATGTAAACAGAATTGGTCCTAGCACTGAACCCTGTGGAACTCCATAATTAACCTCAGTGTGTGAAGAGGACTCTCCATTTACATGCACAAACTGGAATCTATTAGATAGATATGATACAAACCACTGCAGCGCAGTACTTGTAATACCTACAGCATGTTCTAATTGCTCTAATAGGATATTATGGTCGACAGTATCGAACGCTGCACTGAGGTCTAGCAGGACAAGCACAGAGATGAGTCCACTGTCAGAGGCCATAAGAAGATCATTTGTAACCTTCACTAAAGCTGTTTCTGTGCTGTGATGAGCTCTGAAACCTGACTGAAACTCTTCAAATAAACCATTCCTCTGCAGATGATCTGTTAGCTGTTCGACAACTACTCTTTCAAGGATGTTTGATATGAAAGGAAGGTTGGAGATTAGCCTATAATTAGCTAAGACTGCTGGGTCTAGAGATGCTTTTTGAGTAAAGGTTTAACTACAGCCAGCTTGAAGGCCTGTGGTACATAGCCGATTATTAGAGATAGGTTGATCATATTTAACATCGAAGAATTAATTAATGGCAGGACTTCTTTGAGCAGTTTTGTAGGAATGGGGTCTAAAAGACACGTTGATGGTTTGGAGGAAGTAATTATTGAAGTTAACTCAGAAAGATCAATTGGAGAAAAAGAGTCTAACTTAACATCAATGGTACTAAGAGTAGCTGTAGATAATATTACATCTGTGGGATGATTACTGGTAATTTTTTCTCTAATGATAAAAATTTTATTTGTGAAGAAGTTCATGAAGTCATTACTAGTTAATGTTAAAGGGATTGTTGGCTCACAAGAGCTCTGACTTTTTGTCAGCCTGGCTACAGAGCTGAAGAGAAACCTGGGGTTGTTCTTATTTTCTTCAATCAGTGATGAATAGTAAGATGTTCTGGCTTTGTGGAGGGCTTTCTTATAAAGCAGCAAACTATTTCTCCAGGCTAAATGATGATCCTCTAAATTTGTGACACGCCATTTCCTCTCCAGATTACGAGTCATCTGCTTTAGGCTACGTGTTTGAGAATTATACCACGGAGTCAAATACTTCTGATTAGAGACCTTAGTTTTCACAGGAGCTACAGTATCCAGAGTCGTACGTAGTGAGGAGGTGAAATTATTAACAAGATAATCGACCTCTTTTGGGGTAGCGTTCAGATAGCTGCTCTGCTCTGTGTTGGTACAGGGCATTGAAGATGATAACAGTGGGTGGATTATATTCTTAAACTTAGTTACAGCACTTTCAGAAAGACATCTACTTTGATAAAGTCTACTCTCCACCGCTGTGTAATCAATTATTGTAAATGTTATCAGGAAATGATCAGACAGGAGAGGGTTTTCAGGAAACACTGTTAAATGTTCAGTTTCTATGCCATATGTTAAAACAAGATCTAGAGTGTGATTAAAGTGGTGGGTGGGTTCTTTTACATTAGAGATATGACACAATAGGATATATACAGGGTAAAACGATAAAATAAATAAGAACGGGATACAATATAAATATAAATATTAATAGAGTAAGAAGAAAAAAATCAATAAGAGTAAAATCAATAAATATTAGGTAAAGCCTAAATTAATAATAGAATAACAGGATAGAATAAATAAGCATAAAATAAATAAACGCTAAGTAAAAGCTAAATTAAAAAGGTGGTCTTGAGCCTGTTCTTAAAAACATGTACGTTCTCTGCGGCCCTGAGCTCCTCCGGCAGGCTGTTCCACAGACAAGGACCATACCACTGAAAAGCTGCCTCTCCGTGAGCATGTGTCCTGACTTTAGGGACAATCAAAAGGCCAGTACCAGAGGACCTCAGGGTCCGCGAGGGTTCATATGGTAAAAGCAGATCTGAGAGATAAGAAGGCCCAAGACCATTAAGACATTTAAAAACCAATAACAGAACTTTAAAATCGATCCTGAAACACACGGGGAGCCAATGCAGCGATTCTAAAACTGGTGTAATGTGGGCCCGCCCTCTGGTCTCCGTCAGCACACGAGCTGCCGAGTTTTGCAAGAGTTGTAAAGTTGAAATATTCTTCTTAGGAAGACCAGAGAGCAGGGCATTACAGTAATCAATACGACTGGTAATAAAAGCATGCATCAGCATCTCCGTGTTGGCCCAAGAGAGAATAGGGCGGACTCTGGCTATATTTTTTAGATGATAAAATCCAATTTTGGTCACATGTTTAACATGTGGGATAAAACCAAGCTCAGAGTCAAAAATAAAACCCAGGTTTTTCACTTGTAGTGAAGGACATAGTGAAAATGCCTCTAATTTAGACAAGAGTTTCTCTCTCTGAGCCTCGGGACCGATGATTAAAACTTCAGTCTTGTCCTGGTTAAGCTGTAAAAAGTTTTCTGCCATCCAAGATTGTATATCTAAGATACAGTTAAAAAGGGCATCCATTGGTCTGGTGTCATCAGGAGACACAGAGATGTACAGCTGCGTGTCATCAGCGTAACTGTGGAAGTTCAGTTCAGTTCAGTTCAGTTCATTTTTATTTCAAACATTTCAAACATGTGCCTTCACAATCATTACAAAATATCATTCCATTATTTGTTTGAAAAGGAGTAGGCTGAAGTATTTACTTATTTGTCCCTACCCCCTCAAGTTTTACCTCTCATTCATTTAATTTTTTTTTGTCTTAAATTAAACAAACAACATATGAAACATATAAACATATGAAGTAAAACAAAACATAACATACATAAATCAAAAACAAGAAATTAGCAAGCCCCACCACAGTATAGTTTCTTTCATATGAAAAATACAGAATGTGTATATTTGCAGATACACAAGTTATGGAAAAACAACAAACCAAAACAAAACAAAAAAACAAAAAACAACCAAAAAAGAACCACAACACCATTACCAGCAACATTACCATCCTGGGTTAACCCCGTTTTCTTCATTCTTATACTTATTTAAAATTAGGTTTTTATATTTTACTTTAAACTGTTTTATGTTTTGACTGTCTTTTATTTCTTCTGTTAGACTGTTCCATAATTTAACTCCTGCAATTGAGATTGACATAGTTCTTAAAGTTGTTCTAGCACTTTGTATTTTTAAATTCCATTTCCCTCTTAAGTTATACCCACCTTCTCTTTCTATGAACAATTTACAGATTTCTTTGGGAAGCAATTTATTTCTTACTTTATACATTATTTGCACTGTTTTAAGCTTCACCAAGTCTTGGAATTTAATAGCTTGCATTTTGACAAAGAGTGCATTTGTATGGTCCCTGTACCCTACATTATTTATTAATCTAATGGCCCTTTTCTGTATTATAGTTATTGTTTGTGTGTTACTTTTGTATGTGTTTCCCCAGACCTCTACACAGTAGCTCATATATGGCAGTAGTAAAGCACAGTATAAAATGTGCAGTGCTTTCTGATCCAACATATGCTTTGCTTTCCCCAGGACGGCAATGCCCCGTGCCAATTTCCCCCGAACATAAGTAATGTGTGGCTTCCAACAGAGCTTGTGGTCAATGATCACCCCAAGAAATTTTATTTCATTTACTCTTTCTAAATATTCACTCCATGCCTCCTGATGACACTGCCGAGAGGGAGCATATACAAATTAAAAAGTACAGGGCCTAGAACCGACCCTTGAGGCACACCACATGTCATTTCATGGATCTTAGAGGAGCATGTGTCCATACTCACCATAAAAGATCTGTCAGAGAGATAGGAAGTGAACCAGTTGTGTACAGCACCAGAGAGGCCCACCATGTGTTTCAGTCTGTTTAAAAGAATAGCGTGGTCTACTGTATCAAAGGCTGCGCTTAGATCCAGTAGCACCAGGACTGAGAGCTTTTGGGCGTCCCAGTTATATCTAAGATCAGTTAAAACCTTTAGGAGAGCCGTCTCTGTGCTGTGGTTCACCCTAAATCCAGACTGGAATATCTCCAGGATCTGTCTATCATTCAGAAAATCAGTAATCTGAGTAAAAACAAGTTTTTCTAAGACTTTACTTAAAAATGGTAAGTTGGATACAGGTCTGTAGTTATTAAAATCATTACAATCCAAATTGCTCTTCTTCAGAAGGGGCCTCACCACCGCCGTTTTAAAGGCAGCAGGGAAGACACCCAACTGAAGAGAGCAATTCATCATGTATAAAAGCTCAGCCTCAAAAAATCCATAAAGTGTTTTAAAGAGTGAAGAAGGGGTTGGATCTAAAAGACATGTGGTGGGTCTCACTGTGGAGAGAACTTTCTGAAGGTTCTCAGCATTAACCAGGACAAAGCTGTCCAGTGTCTCCTCAGGTACAAACACAAGCCCTCAGATGTGTTTACAAACTTATCGCGATTAGATAAAATATCAGATCTGATGGCGCTGACGTTTCCCCTGAAGTGGTCTGCAAACTGCTCACAGAGCGAGTCTGTGGGGGTTCTTTGGGAGCTGTTAAAATCAGGGTTAAATTAATGATCTATGGTGGAAAAGAGGACCTTGGGATTATTTTTGTTATTACTGATTATTTTTGGCGAAGTATGAATTTCTTGACTTCCTTAATGTATTATTGTACATTTTAAGTTGCTCGCAAAATATTTGATGGTTGATAGTATTTTTATTTTTCCTCCATCTCCTTTCTGCTGCCCTGCAATTTCTTTTGAGTTTTTTGACTTCTTCGTTTCTCCAGGGTGATGCATGCTTTACGTTAATCTTTTTGGTGGTGAGTGGAGCAACGGAGTCAAGGCTTTTCTTCAGTTTGCTGATAAAATGATTAAAAATCAAATCGCAGGGTGCAGGTAAAATCACAAGGGTGCATTCGTCATTAGCAGTTTTTGATTAGCATTCTTGAACATGACACAATCTGATCATATCCAGATCTTAAATTAAAAACCAATGATTGATGCAAAACTCATTTGTTGCTTTGGGTTTGCTATTTTCAGGTTATTTAATCTAAACTTTTAGTTATGTAATTTTTTCTTCAAGTAATCATTCAAGACAAAGAGAAGGTAATAAGGCAAAGACCTGTTATTGGCCACTAGTGAAGTGTGTGATTGTCATGCTGCCAAACAAACCTCTTCTCCGGCACGCCACACTTGTGGAGCTTCCTGGAAACTGTGACTGTAACAAAAGCAGAGATCAGATGTGGAAAGGGGTTGTTCAAATGTGACCGGTCCAAATTAGAGGAACAATTTGAAGGTAAATTATTATTACTAATCCTTGATAAACAAAGATCTTAATATTAATGTTTCTCTGAAACAGAAACTGAAACAGAAACTCTGTTGATATGATTTTGCTGTAGCAATTTTAAATTTTGTACCTCTCCATAACTGAGATGTAATATTTAATCACAGTTAACAAAGCAACAGAAGAAAACCTTTTCTGTCTTACTAAAAATGACATCACTGAGTTAATCCCTGAAGTTGGTCCAAAGGTAAGATTCAGACGCAGTCTTGGGCAGTTAAAGGTAAGTCTGTCACGGTTCTGGGTCTCTGTGACCCAGCATTTTAACTTCTTGTATTTTATATTGTGGTTCTGAGTCCTTGGTTTTGCTGTTTTGTGGGAAAACAGGAGGTGAATCACTCCTCCTGTTTTCCCACAGTGTTTACACTTCAGTCTGTTGTTGGTGACTTTTTTGTGGCAACTGTGACACTTAGTAGTAGAACTGACATACTACACTAACTATATACTCTTTTCTGAGGAGGCTGAGGAAATTTGATCAATTGATCGGTCAAGATCCTCAGCAGGTTCTACAGCTGCACTGTGGAGAGCACCCTGACCAGCTGCATCAATGCATGGTACGGCAGCACTATTGCTATGGACCGCAAACAGCTGCAGAGAGTGATAACAACTGCGGAGAAGATCATTTAAAGATGCAAAGAGACTAAAATGGTTAGGGTCAGGAGGTCAAAGGTCAGAGCTCCTGTGGGTCTGAGGGCGGCCTCACGTTGGAGAAGGATGAAGGAGTCTGACCTGAGCCAGTGTTTGACATGAACACATCAGCACTGCTGTCAGTGAGCCTAACGACAGCCGTTAGCATCATTTCAGTGTTTCAGTCATAAGAACACTTCCTGTCACTGTGGTGGTTACAGTGACATCATGCAGTTTGTGCTTTGACCTCCAGAGGGCGACAAATCAGCACAGACAGAGAGCTCCATTCAAACTTTGCTGCCATCAGTAATAATTCTTCAAATATAATCATCAGTGTTTGAGCAGTTATGATATCAGGGACAATCTAGACATGTGTGACAATACTGAACATATCACATGACACACCTTAGACATCATGTGATTCGCTTTTTAAGTTCTTATTTTCTGGCTATGTAATTACCAAACAAGTGCGCAGGTGAGATCATTTGGTTGTTCACTTGACTGGCTTGTTCTTATATCTTTATAGACATTGACAGACCACGTGACTTTCGCTCATTGCATGCCGTGAACTCGTGGCAAAACAATCCAAGTACCTGCATCAAATTCAAGCATTTGCAGCACCGCAAAACGTTCATTCTTCGGTTCCAATAAATTCTTGCTTTTTCTTTGCCCCCCAAAAAAGTTATGTACAAAACGAAGGAGAACAATGCCGGTCCGTACAAAGACAGACTTGATGAAAAGACAAAGAAAAGATACGAGGAAAAAATCAAAGGAGTGAAAGGGTCAGACCCTTACGAGCACACAGAGGGACAAAAGACATCAGCGTGCTGCCCAACTTCACCACGCTCATATTTATAATCATACGGTTCTTGGAGTGAGTGCATACACTCATGAAGTTTAGTAACTTCAGGTCACTGCAACAAGCCCAGGTACAGTTTACCGACGGATGGGTACAGGATCTTGAAATGCACCGTGTAGAAAGTAAAGACCATCGTACACATCATAAGTTTACCAGTCTCACAAATCGTCTTCATAAATACACATTCCTTAACCGTTTATTAATAGGACCTTTGAGCTCAATGGTAATTAATTAGTAGTGGAAATAATCTCTGGTAGCATCACAGAAATGTAGCAGTGACAACAATATTGTATGTTGTAATCGTACTGGGCAATTAGTGATACAAAAACCTGTTTTATCCTGTGAATAAAAGTATGTTTTTGTCAATGTACCATAATAACAGAAGCGAAACGCAATATTGTGTCAGGACAATTCACTATTTATGCACAATAAACAAAGGAGCATAGCGCGACAATTTCTGTTCAGCGCCAGACTTGCTTGTAACCTATATCACCAATTATGTTAAGAAAAATGACGCATTAACTACAACAGCAGACTGACCTTTGTGTAAATGCTTGGAGCAGACTAACCTGTGAGCTGGAGTGTTCTGGGACGTTATATTTGATCTTTGAATGGCTGCAATCCAGTCGCCTCTTTGTTACTTCGGAAACATGGCTCGAACAATTTCTCTTCAACGACGTAATCCGATAACAACCGATCTCTTTACCCGTCGGCTTCCCGTGGCTGTCATGCGACCGGCTATTGCAGTTAATAATACAACAGCTTCTTGACATTTTTTGGGTTTCTTTTTATCGCTGCGTGACTGATTTCAATTAAAAGCCTGCGTGCGCTAGTACCTCTTGCCACGAGTTCCCAGAATTCTTTGCGGTTTTACCCCTGAGTGACGTCACATTTTCAATCTCTATATTCTAGCTAGCCCATGGTCAAGAAATGGCCCGCCTGCTATTGCTTGTAATCTCCTTCCATCACCAACAGGGGATCACAATCTCAAAAAATTCCACATATTGATGCAGTTGAGAGACGTGTAGTCTTTTCTAAGGTAATTACAAGGTAGGGCACACTAGCGCCACCAAGGGAGGAGGGTGGGCAGCTTCAAGTGTAAAGCAAGGGTTGTCAAAAAGTGGACTGAATGTCATGGACATTCCCCATCTTTCAGTACCCAGTGAGAAAATATTGTATAATCTCTTCTATAATGTGGTTGCACATCATTCTTGCATCTAATGCTTAGTTTTCTTATCTCAGCTGTAGTTCTGTTACAATTTGGAGAACCATCCATGGAACCAGGTGGGTCAGCAGCCACGTCCCCTTTATGTTGTTTGTCCAGAAAAATAAAAAATAAGTAAACAAAAATAAATAACCTTTTCTATGCACATTGTGTTTAATCTGTGTGATGATGCTGCGCTGAATTTTTAGACATTCCTGTGAACAACAGTATATAACGTTAACGTGAGGAAAATGAAGGGCTCGCTCAGAGTCAGCGATCTGAGAGCCAGACCAGCCAAAAGCACTCCTGCACCGTGAGTAGGTGGGTTAAACCATACTGACTTGTTTCAGGTGTCAACGTCTTGAATCTTTCTTTGGCACAATGAAGATGATTTGGTTCAAGTTTTACAGAGTTAATCTTGGGTTTCATTCTTTTGGGGTCTTTTTGGGTGTTTCTGGTCTCTTGTCAGTTAGGTTCCTCTGTGTCATCCCCGTGTCTCCTGTGAGAGTCTGTCGCGTCCTCTGTGTTTGTTTCAGGCTTTGCTTCTCCTTTCTCTGTCTTTGTCAAGGTCTCTCTGTCATGTCTGCTCGAATCAAGTCCACACATCTTAGTCATAGTTTCAGTGTTTGTACATCCGTTTTATTTTGACTGTCTCTTGAGTTCGGTGCGTTCAGTTTTGCTTCCCTCGTCTCGTTACGTCTAATTTGTTCCTGCCATGTTCCCATGTGTTTCCACTTCGCTCTTCACCCCACAGTGTCATCTTTGTCTTCCTCAGTCCTTGGTCAGAGCATGTATTTCCGTGCACCGAGTTTCTAGTGTCTTTCCAGTTTAGGTTTTTTTCATTGGTTCATTGGTTTGGTTTTCTTGTTTCGTCTATGTTTGGTAATCAGCCTTTGTTATCGTTACTCCCTGCCTCTGTCTCTCTGTATTTGGGTTCTCCCTCTTTCCGCAGTTGATTTCTCATATAAGAGTTGAACATGATCCAAGTTCACATTTTTTGGTTCTCAGCCGGGGCCTGCCTGTCTTTGTTTTGTTGTCAGAAACTTTACATTTAATTCAGTAATCTGATATCACGTTTTCATGTACAAGATGCAAACAAGTATGGTTTCAGTGTCATACTGGAACCACTGAAAGCCAAGAGGTAAATGGTCTGTATTTGTATAGCGCTTTACTAGTCCCTAAGGACCCCAAAGCACTTTACACATGCAGTCATCCACCCATTCACACACTGGTGATGGCAGCTACATTGTAGCCACAGCCACCCTGGGGCGCACTGACAGAGGCGAGGCTGCCGGACACTGGCGCCACCGGGCCCTCTGACCACCACCAGTAGGCAATGGATGAACTGTCTTGCCCAAGGACACAACGACCGAGACTGTCCAAGCCGGGGCTCGAACCGGCAACCTTCTGATTACAAGGCGAACTCCCAACTCTCAAAGTAGCTGAAGATAAAACAGAGAAAAACATGAAGGTGATTTTCCTGGATTACAAGGAGACCTCCCAACTCTTGAGCCACGATCGCCTCGTAGGTTTTTACTGTATGATGGGCAGGTGTGTGGTCCAGTGGCTCACTGGAGGTTATCTTGGAATGAACACAGTTCTTTGTGTTAATGAGTCATTCAGCAGCTGCCATGTCTGTCGCCTGTGCTTGATTGAGAAGAATGATTCTCAAATCGTACACAGTGATCCTAAGTGGATCCTTTGTGAAGAAGATGGGTTTAAATTACATTGCCAGTCTCTCCAGAAAACCCATACTTGTAGTCCACATGTGGTTAGAAAAAACAAAACAAAAACCCCACACCGCACTGCAACTGACTGAAATGAAAGGCTTGGGTGGAGCTCTGACTGAGCTGTCTGTGAGGTGGAGATGGGAAGGCGGTGGGTTGCACGAATGAGAGTCTAAGTGGGAGAATGAGGAGACTGATTGGCTCAAAGAAGGCAGGCAAGAAGAAGATTGGACTAGAGCAGAGGTGTCCAACTCCAGGCCTCGAGGGCTGGTGTCCTGCAGGTTTTAGATCTCACCCTGGGTCAGCACACCTGAATCACATGACTAGTTCATTACCAGCCTCTGGAGAACTTCAGGACATGTTGAGGAGGTCATTTAGCCATTTAAATCGGCTCGATCCTGCAGGACAACGGCCCTTGAGGCCTGGAGTAATGGTTGAGAGTGAAAACGTGGGAAAGTGGTAGTGATGTGAAGAACAGATAAGCAGGCATATGAGTCATTACAGACCTTCCTTATTGAACTTACACATAAACTTCATTAGATTTTTTGTGTCTGCTAAACATTTAAGAACTTGTATAGAAATTTGACACCTAATCATTGCAGGGAACGTTGACCTCTTTCAGGTTAAACAAATATCCTGCTACAAAGCATCAAACTGATATTTAAACTGTCGCTACGAAACGTTTACCTCAAACAAAATGAGTGTAGGCTGATTACATCGCTTTCTTTTGTGGATGGGAATGAGGGCAACCATGAAATGCTGGAAATGATCTTGTCAGAACAGGTTTTCAGAAGTAGTTAAAGTTGACTGGCGATTTTCACGACAGGTGAGGGTTATGCATGATTATTTATCTGTTGTTTGTTTTCTTCCCATATGCACCCCTCCCACAAATGCACACAAAAGTACCCACATTCAGTTGTATACACACTTACATGCAGTGTGTACGTTTCTGTGTATACATGTACATGTCACGTAGGACTTCCAGTGTGCCTTGTCTTGCTCTGTCTTGTCTCTGATTTAATCTTGTTGTGTATCTGTCTCTGTTGTCTCGGGACTAGTAAACAAAAGTATAGCACAGAATACACTCACAGGCCACTTTATTAGGTACACCTGTTCAACTGCTCACTCATGTGTATGTGTCAATCACATGGTAGCAACTCGGTATGCTTAGGCATGCAGACATGATCAGTCTGCTAAATTTGAGAGGAATACAGCCAGACTCCTTTGAGCTGATAGGAAGGCAACAGTAATTCAAGTAAAAACTACAGTTACAACCAAAGTAGTGTCTCTGAACACACAATACATGGACCCTTGAAGCAGATGGGCTGCAGCAGCAGAAGACTGCACCTGGTGGCAACAAGCTGAGACTACAGTTTATATGGGCTCAGCAAAATAGCAAAAAATTAGAAAAATGTTGCAAAGTCTGGTGAGTGTCAACTTGTGCTGCAACATTCACAGTAGAGTTATAATTATGCACAAATGACATGAAAATATGATCAGGGTGCTGCTGCTGTGGTATCAGGGATATTTGCTTGTTGCACTTCAGGTCTCTGAGCTTCTATACATATATATGCAACAATATTAATATGCATTACTTTTATTGTTCATAATTATACATTTAAATATAAAAATACACTTTTAAACATGAGTTAGTTCCATAATCCATGAGGGGAAAGTGGAAGCCAAACCAGCCACTCTAGCCATTTCACGTTGACCAATACCTGTTAAACCTGAGCAAGCACACCCCTGTGCAGAGGTTGTGCAGCAGAGGACAAACAAACTTTGCTTAACCTACTTTTTTTGCATGACTGTTGGAGCTGGGATATTTGGTTATACTCAGACTGCTGTGTGACTTTCTGCTGTTGTTCATGAGATGTTTACCACCCAGAGTTCTTTCTCTCTGACTGCAGTCTTGTGATTTCACACAGACCATAAATAAACTTCAACTAAAGTCATTTTCCTCATTTACACGAGTGCTCACTCCAAAGCCGAATCCTGGCTTGCAGCACGTGTTGGTGACCAACACGGCACCGGGAGGAGGGGGCCAGGCCTGCCACACGTCAAACACTTTCTGCTTCATCATCCACCCCCTGTCCCCAAACACGAGAGCTCCCACTCTGACTCCAGTAGATGAGTGTCTACAGCGGTGTTGTGTGTCTGTAATAAATGTGCCTGCCATATTTGGTATTTGTCTTGAGAGAGAACAGGAAATGCCAGATTTGGAAAACCTTTTAGACAAAAACTGCTAAAATGTAAAGGTCCCCTTTCCTTTCTGTCTTCTAGCACTGATATTAAAGCATAGCAAGAACATAAAGTAGGCCTGCCCTTTGTTTTAGGACTACAAAGTGGGATGATAAAGACAACAACGCATGCGTGCAGAGCTACTCCCGTTCATGCGGACCGGAAGTTGCAAGAAAGTTTTACGCAGAGGGACTCATCCTGTCCGCACATTCTATCTGTGGTTTATCGTCAGCGTTTGGTGCTCTAGTTAAAGGACGTTGCCCTTGTTAAACTTCAACCGGGGAGGTCAGTTTATGTACTTGTGTTCTCCTTGAGCCGACAGCATCTTAGCAGCTGGAGGGAAACAAGGAGGATGGAGGTGAGCGAAGTGTCTTTGCTAGTATCTTTGAGTTAGCTTGTTTCCCTGTGAGGAGGTGAAAGCCTCTGTCACAGCCACGGGAGCTGCTGTAGTTGCGCTCGCCGTCGTACCTGTAGCACATATTGGCCCTTTAATTAAAATTCCGTGTCTCCGCTTTGAATTTATCAAAGCTGCTTTTTACAATGTGATGTGAGCGAGCTAGCAGAGGAGAGGAAATGGGAAGAAGCGCGAGGCGTTCAACTGTCGGCGCGAGAATGACTGAACAGGAGATTCTGCATGATAAATAAAACCTGTGACATAAGTCTGTTAATGCTCAGGACCTGTTCCACACACGGGGAAAAACAAGCAAGTGTTACTCATTTGCATATTATTATATATAAAATAATAAATATAGATTTAATAAATAATTAATGTAAATATCAAATACAGAACTGTCTTCTAACCTTTCTAACAGTCGCCTGCTATTCTCACAGTAGTTTCATTCACTATTTATCTGCATAGACAGAGATTTGATTTTTTTGTTTTTTTGGATTGACTTTGAAGGCACCATGTCGAGCTGTAATCCAAGTACTTAACCAGACCAGCTACGTGGTTCCTCTTTTATAAACGTTACCCACGTGCATGGCTTTGTTCCTCGATCGTGGTCCATGATGACGTGTGGTTGCAAGACTTCTGGGAGAGAGGTTTGCCTGTAGCTGTAAAACACTGCGCACCTACCCTGAGGAAACTCTATGCCGTATGATTTATTCAGCAAACCTTTCCCCCAGTACACCAGACTTAATGCAAGCCATTACATAAGCTGGTCAGAGACCAAATATTTACTCGAAAGTTGCAGCATTGCAAATCAAACTGAAATCTTTGTCAGCATAGCAAAGGGCTTTCTTATTATCGTCACCCATGCTTGTAGAAATCATAACTATCTTGTCATGTCTTGTCCTCGCTTGCTCTGAAAAGGTTTAAGGAATGAGGATATACCAGCCGAGAAGAAAAAGCGGGAGAGAATAAACTACACGGGACATAGATTCTCCGCCAGCCCTCCGGCCTCTACCATGGAGCAAGAAGAAGAAGAAGTGGTGGCTGCAGCAGCTCGAGAGGATGAAGACTCCCAGCTGATTTACAGGATCGAGCGTCCTGTCTACAATGAAACTCTGATCCAGGCACAGCTTCTTAAACGCAAAGAAGACACCACCACAAATTGTCAGAAGCTGGCAGAAAAGTTCCAGTAAGTCTTTCTCTGGACATTTCCTGTTAACATGTCGTTGAACAGATCAGCATCGACATAGATCCACACACAAGATCCCAGTGTGCTGTGTAAACTGAAGCCAGAAGCCAGTGGGAAATCTGTGGGAGTTGATGTGCAACCTTCGAATGTCCTTTATTTGAGTGGAAAAATAAGACGTTTAAACACATTACATTGCAAAAAAGCTCCAACACTGATCTTCAAATAGATTATGTTGCATTCTAACATTTAAAAACAAATGAAAAAGTTATTCAGAGCTAAACTGCACAAACCCGGGATCCTCTGTCCCTGCTTTCTATTTGGGAACTGATGCAGCTGGGCAAGCAAAAAGGGGGAGAAGTCGGGGGTTAAACAAGTCGCCCGAACAAGGCTGGGAAATGACATGTTGATGCCAGCTCACTGGCAATTTGGGACTGAGACAGGTGGGAGGGCTTACTGAGGGGAGCTGAGGAGGAGGAGGTCTTCATACAAAAGCAGAGATGTGCTTTGGAAGCGTACAGCGAGCAACCCGGGAGTTAGTGAAGAACGGGTCTGCACTCATAACCATCCACAGGACGCAGGGGGTGTGACAGAGCTCAGGGTGGGAACCGACACAGTGACACGTTAGAGTCATTTCTAGAGATGCTTTCTTGTCATCTTGCAGAGGGAACAACAAACGTGTCATAAAGTTGTAAAACATTGATGTTTCTTAAATAACTCTTGGCTGTAGTGCAGAGTGAGGGTGAATGTTGGGGCTTAAATCTGTAACAGCAGAACAAATATTGCTACATCACTGAAATGATATTTCTGTGGTGTAAGAATGAACAAATATCTGTTAACCAGTGTGAATCACGTGGTGCTGCTATTAAAGGTATAGGAGGGATATTGTGAAGCACGAGTCATACCAAAGTTCAGCTAACACGAGGGGGCTTCTTGAATCCTGCAGCATGAAAGTGACTCCAGAAAAACTTTGTCTGTGGAGGCTTTTAAAAATCTGCTTGGTGTTGAATATCCACAGGTGTTCTTCAGAGAAGGCCAAGGCAGCAGCTCTGAGCTTCATGCCTATTCTCTCATGGCTGCCGTCGTATCCAGTCAAGAAGTACCTCTTTTCAGACGTGGTCTCAGGTCTCAGCACGGGAGTCGTGCAGCTTCCACAAGGTCAGTGAACTGTGCAGCAGCGCCGTGTGAAGCACCGAGGCTGCGAGCAGGGCCGGCTGCGGCTCCAGAGGAGCAGTTTCTGCTTCATGCTGACTCTGTTTTGGCATCGCTGACACTTTGACACTGTGATGGAGTCACTGAACCTCCAGGATTGTTTATTTGGAAACGTGTTATCTTCCCTGCTCCACAGGACTAGCCTACGCTATGCTGGCTGCGGTGCCTCCTGTTTATGGTCTGTACTCCTCCTTCTACCCGGTCCTGCTGTACACCTTCTTTGGCACGTCCAGACACATATCAGTAGGTGAGAGAGCCGTCTCTGTCCTGACCTCATGGCCCTGTGTGACCGGCTCTGCCCACGTACAAGAAAACAGTTACAATATGCTCGTCATTGTTCCATAAGCTCCGCCCTCTTATGTACTCCCTGCCCCCAACACACACACAGCAGAAAATTTCATGTTCTGTACAGAGGAGAGAAATTAAAGGTGCCGTCGCCACAGTGATCCCCGACCTAAATATTTATCAAAATATTTATTTATTGTTTGAAATCGATCCAAACAGACACACCCTGACACGGTCTGACGTCTCCTTTCAGTTTAGTGTTAAATGTAAAGTTGGTGTTAAGGTTCTCGCCAAGAAAGAAGATTTTAAATAAGATGTATAAGAAGAAAATGATTGTATATGAAGGAAACTGCTGCTTCCTGGATGTGGCACTGATTGCTGGCTTCTTCATTTTCCAGCTTGATGTTCGTTTGGAATAAAGAAACCATGGAAGCAGCTCCTGTTTCACTGCAGCTGTGTGCTCGGCCACGGCTGCTTCCTCACGTCTAACAGTATTTCCAGTAATGCTTTGCTGCCTATTATGAGGATAGGAAACTATAGCTGATTTGTTTCCAGCCTGACTCTCCTGACATTGTCCAGAATTTGTCTCTCATTGGCTCCACCTCTGTTCCTCATGTCTGCTTTCAAAAGATGGTGACGTTCAGACGCACCGAGCTGTTTTCTTTTCTCGCTTGCTTTTTGAGAGAAAAGACAAATGTAGTTAAGATGATGTCATTTTTACATGGTTGAGCTTTTTATAGATTTCTTAATCCACATTAATGGTGTCACATCGAAGTCTTGCAGGCGACGAGTCACTTTCCACACAGCTGTGTCTGTAGTGACTGTGAGGTGCACTGGGTTACACAGTGATTCAGATTATGAGATGAAAGGTGTGGAGGAAATGTTTGGATGTGTGCTAACTGTGTGCTTAGCTTTCACGGGAGGATTGTGACATTTCAGCGACCTCACCCTGTGACAGCTTCCTTTCCTTGAAATGGGTCCAAGTCTCAAATGCCAGCTGTGACCTATGAGTCCCTCTGACTGTTGGACCCAATGAAGCACCTCGCAGACAGGAAGTGTTCCTGTAAAACTGTCACATGGTGAGGAAACAACACGTCACATTATGGCAGAGTAAGACACAGATGAGCCTGATGACAGCGCACACTTGATGAACAGCACCAAAGTGCTGCAGTGATGTTTGGTTTAGTGCAACTGTGTGTGGCAGAGGGTTTCCTGAAAAAGGACAGGTGCGATAAAAATATTACGTTTCATTTTGTTAAAGCCAACTGTGCTTTTATTGAACCTTCGTGGTCCTCTGCGTATGTGCGATGGTTTGGATATTTCTCTGTGAAGAACAGAAAGAGCTGAAAGAGCTCCGTGGTCCCACAGACTAAACCCAGCATCCTTTCAGACACAGTGCTTCATGTCTCTCACACTTTGCATAGTGAGATTCAGTTTCTGCCTTCCAGACGAAGGCTTCTGCTCCCACAGGGCAGATGATCCCGTCACAGCTGTGTTACTTTGTAGGTTACAGTTTGTCTTTCTGTTTGCAGCAGTTTGTACCGTGGTTCTGTCTGTGTGCACGCGAGGGTGGATGACTCTATCTACAGGTGCAGGTTCTTAAAGCAAATAAGAAAACCCCGTTATCACATGATAGACAAGGTGTGTGTGTGTGTGTGTGTGTGTGTGTGTGTGTGTGTGTGTGTGTGTGTGTGTGTGTGTGTGTGTGTGTGTGTGTGTGTGTGTGTGTGTGTGTGTGTGTGTGTGTGTGTGTGTGTGTGTGTGTGTGTGTGTGTGTGTGTGTGTGTGGAGTGACGTCATGTTAAGTCTCCATTCATATTTGACTGACATCCACCGAGGTCTTCAAGCTCCACTAGTGATTTTATTGGTTAAAAACTGACAGAACCTTCTAACTTAAACTGTCATTCATACATGTGTGTTGATATTATACAGACAGTGCTGTGTACATGCTGCTTTCCTTCTCACTGAGTGTTTATGGGGACTGTAAATATGACGTTATTACCTGATCTTCAAACGTTCCTAAAATGTTTTTAAAATTCTGATTAACATTGAGGAAGTGATGCTGGGGCTCACATCTGCATCCAAATGTCACCTTTGACCTCTACCTTTAAAGTAAATACTGCCCACAGAGGCTTAACCTTGTGCTCTGGTTTCAATCCAAGCAGGTTTAAATGTTTTTAGTCTCTTAGGCTGCGTTCACTCTGCAGGTCTTGATGCTCAATTCAGATTTTTTTGATCAAATCCGATTTTTTTGTCTGCTCGTTCACACTACAAATAAAATGCGACAGCAAACGCGCAAAAGAAGACGTCACACACAACGCGCTCTGTTTAGACCCAGAGCAACAGTATTGTTTTTTGCTTTAAGTTATTTTGTTATTTACATAATAATGTCGATAACCTAATAATGATCCTTGTTGCTGTTTCAGAGGAGCGCTGCTTCAAAGGATAGATTTCTGTCAGAATCTGCAGATTATACAGTACAAATTAAATGTTCACGTTTCTCCAACGTTGTCTTCCCAGCAGTTTCACTGACATCTACACGGGATGGCCAGGAAGCGTTCACCATGTCTTCTCCGGCGCTGATAATTGGCGTCTGTCTCGTGTCAGTGACGTAAAAGACGGATTTAATGCGACATGACCATCAAACAGCAGTCGCTTTCTGAAACATCGGAGATGTATTGGATTCAGGACCACATATGAAAGTGACCCAGGTCGGATTTGTGCCGTTCACACTGTCACACCCTGATTGGATAGATGGTCGCATAGGGTCAGAAAAATCGGATTTGATGCGCTGCAGTGTGAACGTAGCCTGAATGATAATCAGCATGTACCCACATCATTTTTGTGAATTCGAAAGTTTAGTAAATGTAAAAACAAAACAGCAAAAACTGCAACATTATAACCCCTCAGAATGTGTCTCCTGTGGAAGGTTTTTAAAATCTGAGCTTGACAGATGTTGTAAAACTTCACTTTCTAACATCTTCCACAACTGGGATTGTAAAACTCGCTGCCTCTAACTATGTAAAGACTGACATAAGCAGCAGGACTGAGATTTCATTAAACCCAGCCTCAGTTGTCTCACCAATCTGGCTGCTTTCTTTTCTCCAACGCTGTCACGCTTGTCTCGATTGTCAGTTTAAATCCGTCCAACAAATGGGTCCAATAAACTAGACCTGCTCAACCCTTTGAAGCTGAGGAGCTAATCTGCAAAGATTGTAAATCACCGCTGGCCAAAATCTGGCCTGACATCAGGTTGCTGTGGGAATGATGACAGAGAACGAGAGGCAGGACGGCCTTTACCGTCACAGGGTGGTGAGAGGAAAGGCCGGTGCGAGCACAAGTCTGCAGTTTCTGTGCTGCGTTTGAGCGCTCGTTGTACTCGACATCAGCTTTGACCCCAGCCTATCATAGCGCTGCGTTTGTGTCGATGACCTGCAGGTACCTTTGCTGTCATAAGTCTGATGATTGGGGGCGTCGCTGTGAGGGAGGCACCAGACAGCATGTTTATGAATATCAATGCTACTGGATCCAACGCATCTGATGCCATCAACGTGGAGCTTCGTGATAAGAGCAGGGTCCAGGTGGCCGTGATGGTCACAACCCTGGCGGGACTCATCCAGGTCAGCCTCCCACCTGCAGAGCAGCCGTGGCTAATCTGTTTATCCAAAGCAGCAGCAGCATGTCTGAATCACTGTTGATGTATCAACTCGATTTTAACTGTTTCTGTATTAAACATTGTTTTTCAAAAACAGAATGACCCCCCTCTTCTTCTGCATTCCTTTCAGATTGTTTTAGGTCTTCTCAGGTTTGGCTTTGTAGCAATCTACCTCACCGAGCCCCTGGTGCGAGGCTTCACCACAGCAGCATCCATGCACGTCGTCATCTCCCAGCTGAAGTACTTGCTGGGGGTGGAAACGCAGCGTTATTCTGGGTTTCTCTCTGCTATTTATGTGAGTTTTGAGAGGCCCTGTCTTTCTCCTTCCCAGAATGGTCAATGAATCGCTAACACTCACCTTTCTGTCACTGCAGAGTGTCAAAGCAGTGCTCAGCAGAATCACCAGCACCAATATTGCCACTTTCCTTCTGGGGCTCGGGTGTATCATCTTCCTTTACGTGATCAAAGTTCTCAACGAGCGCTTCAAGAAGAAGCTGCCCATTCCCATTCCTGGAGAGATCATTGTGGTCATCGTGTCCACGGGCATCTCCTATGGTTTGTCGTTATCAAAGGAGTACAAGGTCCATGTGGTTGGGAACATACCAACAGGGTAGGCCGCACACTCTATTTGTTTAAGTGTCTTTTGGTTTAAGCTCGTGTTCTCTACACGTATGTGACAGAGGTCTACAGATGTTGTCTTATTGGTTACAGGCTTCGCCCTCCTGCTGCCCCAAACATCTCGCTGCTGCCCAATTTGGTCACAGATTCTTTTGCTATAGCGATTGTAGGATTCTCCATGGACGTCTCGCTGGCCAAGATCTTTGCCCTGAAACATGGCTACAGTGTGGATGGCAACCAGGTGAGTGTGTCCACGGGGTGAGCTGCCGATGAGCCTCTGGCCTGTGTGTGACTAACTGTTTGGTTAGGACACTTTGGGTCTTCTGGATGACGGGACGTCCTCTAGCTGTTTGCTGCAAATCTTGTAAAGTTATATTTTGATCCTGCGCGCTGATATTGGAAATGCTGCTCACAAAAAGGTTCATTGTTCCAGTTTGTTGGAACGTGTTCATTTCATTGAACACTGAGTTGTTTGGAGCGTTGTGTAGTTGCCTGACTGTACTATTCGTTGAAGACTGAGCAAAGCGTGTCCTCCAGTGACACATAGCTGACAAATAAATGCAGGTCACGCATTTAGCAAAGCACGACTGTGGAAAATATACGGGTCGCATTTTCCTGAAATTGTCCAAAGCTGACGTGTGAAAATGTTGTTGCAGAAGGACTTTCCTCTCTTTTTCACGGTTTTCCTCCACGTGTCCACTTTCAGGAGCTCATTGCACTCGGTCTGTGTAACTTCATCAGCTCCTTCTTCCAAACGTTTGCCGTCACCTGCTCCATGTCGAGGAGTCTGGTCCAGGAGAGCACAGGAGGCAAAACACAGGTGACACACACGAGCTGCAGGAGTGATTACACTATCTAAATTGGTGCTGTAAAGCTGTTGTTAGAGTGAGAGGTGTGTTGATGGAGTTATTGCTTTTTATGTGTGCTTTAGATTGCAGGGCTCCTGGCGTCGCTGCTGGTGCTGGTGGTGGTGGTGGCCGTCGGCTTTGTCTTCGAGCCGCTCCCTCAGGTGAGTTCCTGTTTGATGTTTGGGCGTGACCTGTGAGCCTGCACACACCTAAATGTCGTCTTTGGCTCTCGTTTGCTTGTGTTTCTCAGACTGCGCTGGCTGCCATCATCATGGTCAACCTCATAGGGATGTTCAAGCAGTTCAGAGACATTCCCAGTCTGTGGAGGACCAGCAAGATTGAACTGGTCAGTCTTTAAAACCAAGCTTATCTGACTTAAAGTGCACCGTTGTTCTGAGAGGTGTGTATGTGAACCCGAGTGAATACACAGTGGAGAAGCTGAGGTTGCAGACAGAAGTGTGACTATAATGTGCAGGAGTGGAAACGATCAGATAAATGCACGTCGTCTGAAGACATTTGCTTATGTAAAAACTGCTTTGGTCTTGCAAAACGCTTCCTCTTCATGCTAGTTTCATGTTACTTTCTTTTTTGTCCTCTCAGGCCATCTGGGTGATCGCCTTTATCGCTTCTGTGCTGCTGGGACTGGACTACGGCCTCCTGGTGGCCGTCACATTCGCCATATTGACAGTCATATACAGGACACAGAGGTAATGATTCGAATATGTGTTTTTCCTTGAACTGAAGCTTAAAGGCAGCTGTGAGAGTTTTCAAAGAGCAGGTTTGATTTGTGCTCTGAGCTGTTTTCTTTCTCTTCCAGCCCTAAAACTTCCATCCTGGGTCACGTCGCTAACACGGGGCTCTACTGTGACGTCGACGAGTATGAAGAGGTAAATGTGTGAGGAGAGAAACCTGCTCCGTGTGAAACATCCACACTGACCAAGCCGGCTGTTTGTGTTCTCAGGCGGCTGAATATGAGGGGATTAAGATCTTCCACTCCAACTCTTCAGTCTACTTTGCTAACAGTGACCTGTATGTGAACAGCCTCAAGGAGAAGGTAGCAGTGTGTTTGAGTGTGTGGAAGCAAACAGAAACCCTTTTGTGGGGGAAATGTGTGAAGCACTTATTATCACCTGACTCGGTCTGAGAGGAGCAGCTTTACTGTGTGAATTAAAGGTTTATCCAGTATCTAAGCACCGTGTGGGAAATATTCCCAGCCTCTCCCAGTCTTAACCTAAGGAGTAACTGTGCCAGCTTTACCAGCAACACCTGATTCCTAGGGATCAGTCTCTGTTGCTACTGTGGTGGCATGTTGAGTCCTTAAAGGGGAAAAGAGTCCCGTTGTAAGACCATGGACTGAGCTCAGTGTTTACGAGTCACAGCCATGCCTGATCGCCTCAATAACACAAAGAGACGCTACAAGAGCTCAAAAAGCAACACGGTGCCACGACCAGCTGCAAAGGGTAACAGGGTCATTACGTTACTGCTTCAGAGCTTGGACAGTTGATGAAACTATGAATTCTGGGTAATTACGTTTTCACCTAGGTGCAGGTTTGGATAGCTTGTGTTGGTTAAACAATGAAATCACACGTTGAAAACTGCATTTTGCTTTTACTCAGGTTATCTTTGTGCAAGATTAACGCTTGTTTTGTGACAAATCAGGTGAAGCACAGATGTTACTGAAAGCAGTTGATCATGTGCTTCATGCTTATTGTGTTAAAGTAAAGACGTCGATATGTGTTTGTTTTGTAAACATTGTTTCAGTTCTCATTTTTGTTTTTCATATTCAATTCAGCTTTATTTACACAGCGCCAAATCACAACAACAGTCGCCTCAAGGTGCTTTATATTGTACAGTAGACCCTACAGTAATACAGAGAAAAACCCAACAATCATATGACCCCCTATGAGCAGCACTTTGGCGACAGTGGGAAGGAAAAACTCCCTTTTAACAGGAAGAAACCTCCAGCAGAACCAGGCTCAGGGAGGGGCGGGGCCATCTGCTGTGATTGGTTGGGGTGAGAGAAGGAAGACAGGATGAAGACATGCTGTGGAAGAGAGACAGAGATTAATAACAAGTGTATTATGTAATGTAATATGAATAATTATCAGAGAAAATGCCAAAATAAGAGGTGAGGTAATGGTAGAGGTAAACGAGTGAGGGAGAATGACGTGCTGAGTTGGATGTTAACAGCTCTGTTGTGATTATGTTGATCTTTACAGACGGGGCTAAACCCTGAACACTTACAAGCTGCTCGGAAAGCCCAAAAAAAAAGAAAGGAGAAGACGAACAGCAATCGGTCGTCTCCGCTGAAAATCTGTGCCAAGGTGGGTCGCTGTTTGTCTTTTGTCTATCCAAACTTTGAGCTTTGTCAACAGGTTAAATACACACTCATGTGACGGTCGTGTGTGTGTGTATATATAATATGTTTTGTGGTGCTGCTTTGTTTCTAGTACAAGGATGAGGCAGTGACTCATGACGTTTTGTCCCAGAGCCACGTGGCGGAGGATCAGAAGAACGGCCAGTTTGGCGACAGACATGGCGACTCAGAGGAGGCGGTCTTCCTTGAGCCTTTCAGCACAGTCCACTCCATCATCCTGGACTGGACGTCTGCAACTTTCATCGACTCAGTGGGAGCTAAAGCCATCAGACAGGTTCTGGCCCTTTCTCCAGCGCTGCACTGCACAGGAGCACCAGCTGCATATTTTCACTGAACTCCAGTCACTGTTTCATGGTGTAGAGCTCAAATACTAAAAACTATTATCTCTTTGTGCAGGTCATTAAAGAGTATGCCGCCGTAGATGTCCGGGTGGTCATAGCTGGCTGCAACAGTAAGTGACTATTAAGACTTTTCATTAGATCTGAAAATATCTGTGCATATGCTCTGTTTTATACGCACTACGTACAAAACGCAATTAAAACCCATCCATCCATCTATCCTCTTATCTTTACAAATTGCTGTGGGGACTATTTGTGGACCATGAACTGTTCATGAAACCAGTTAGAGGACTGGTGCTTTGTTACACATCGTCCTGCAGGAGTTGGTACACTGTGGTCAGAAAGGCATGGACGTGGAAATATCCCTCACACTGTAGCACCACTGATTCAATGCAGGAGGAATCCATGCTGTTATGATGTTTGTACCAAAGTCTGCTACAGAAAGCCTGTGCATACTGCAACCTCAGGTTTCTGTTTGTCGCTGGGCGATGTGGCGCCCTGTGGTCTGATGCTGCTGTAGCCCATCTGCTTTCCAACACGAGGTGCATTCAGAGAAGCTCTTTGGTGGTAACACATGGTTATTTGAGTCACTCTTACCTTCCTGTCACGCTCGACACATCTTCTCCCAGAGAACTGCTGCTCGCCTGTTACGTTCTCTTGTTCAGACCGTCCTCTGTAAACCTCAGAGATGATTGTGTTGGAAAGTCCCGGGAACTTCTAAAGCACACCTGATATCTAGTCATGCCATGTTCATTCTGATGCTCGCCTTGAACTCCAGCTGATGTCTGCATTGAGCTTCTGCCATGTGATTGGCTGATTTCGATGTTTGCATGAATGAGAACATAAGGTCTGTAAGTGGAGACCTATAATAAAGACAAGTTCCACACACTGGGGTCATAATGTAAAGGATGGAAACAGGCAACAAGCGCTATGACAGAACTCTGTTGAAAGTTTTGGTTTGAATGATTAAGCCTGTGGGTCCTGACAGACCTGTGCAAACACAGCCTGTGGTTCACAGACTGAAGCCATTCCTGCAGTAACAAACAGGATGCTCCTGTTCTGCACATTTGGGATTGAAAATGAGAAGATATCATTTGGAACCAAATGGTAAACATGTCACACGATATATTTACAGTTCACTTTCAGTATATTGGCTCACGAGCGCGCAGGATGTTTTCAGAGTGGCAGCTAGCCAGAAGAAGGCAGGGATGAAGCTGCAGCGGCTCGTTTCACACTGTAACAAAGCTGCTGTCCAAGAAGTGAACACAGCAGGTTGCTTTAGTTGCTTTGTGTGCCCTGTAAATGGAACAAAGGTATCACTGCAGGAATGTCAGTGTCTGCACAGAACGTTTATTAGCCCCACTGCAGTGAGTCTTTCCTTCACTAAAGTCTGTTTGTGTTCAAATGGTTTGAAAGTGGTTGTTGTCATTGATGTAAATACTGAGCCTGCTGCATGCTTCTCTGCAGGAAACCTGCTGGCTGAACTGGACACCTTGAAGTTCTTCACTAAGGACCTGACCACAGACTTCCTGTTCCCCACCGTCCACGACGCCGTGCTCCACTGTCAGCACTCAAACTCTCACCCGTCTGTGGCTGCGGTCAGCGACACGACCTGAGAGGATGGGACGTGGTGGCGCTCTCACAACCTCACTGTGAACTTGTTTTCAGCTGAAATATCAGGAGTGTTTTTCAGTCTTGTTAAAGTTCCAAAGCAGCAAGAACATCGTTTTAATCAGAACCTTCAGGATGTGGCGTCCAGCCTGATTTCTCTGCAGTGTTGATGCTGCACTTTAGTCATGTTGTAGTTCTCACTGTTTGCTGAAGTACTTTTTAAAGCTGCAGCTTTGTCTACATGATGTTAGCAGGTACTGTTGGAGGCCTTGTTGTAAACATGTAATACTGACCACCTCATTATCACGCTGGTACCAAATTGTTACCTATAATCTGTCAATATGATTTTTGTTATTCTGATCTGGAATGACCTTTCCAGTCTGTTTGCAGTGTCATGTTGCCGTTACTGTACACTTGCATTGGTATGACTCATATGAATGCAGTGGACAGCTTTAATTGTTCTGTTAGTGAACGACACAGGAGGCCTTTCAAGCTCCCTGTGCTTATTTTGTTAAACACTGAAACTGAAATCTGGAATAACTTTTATTTTTTAGTGAACAACAATAACAACAAAACAAAATCCTTTTGGCTCTCTTTTTTTTGACAAAGCCAAATCAGACACAAGCACACACTCAGTTGTAGGTCATGTATCTGGGAGTGGCGCTGAACTTGGCGTATGATTTGATGACCTTGTTAACGGCTTCCAGGAAATCTTTCTCTGTGGCGATCTTCCTGCGGGCCCTGATGGCAAACATTCCTGCCTCGGTGCACACGCTGCGGATCTCGGCACCTGAAAGGAAGCACGATTTAAGAGAGTGCTCAGACTTTCAGAGAGCTATTAAACCTGTAGACGACCTTTATCCCACGCTGTCAAGCCATTCAAAACAGTTTGACTTGGCTGAAATACAGGATCGTGTTAAAGGACAGCCAAGACTCAGACTCTCATCTACTTTAACATAACATACTTCCAAGTTTATAAAGGGCAATAAGAAACCTTTCCAAGTAACAGGTTGCCCCCGTGTGGTCATACATCAGTACTACACTGAGAGGTCTGAACTCTTCTAAACTAACAAGAAGTCGATAAACAAATTGGAAAAATACTGGAAGTTTAGTGCAGCGGTCCCCAAGTTTTAATTTATCTCTGACAATATTTTCACAGACCGGCCTTTATGATGTCGCAGATCAGTAAAACAAAATAAAACCAGTACTGGTACCAAACACCGGGAAAACCAAACATTTCACACCCAAGCCTCAACTCTTACGGCTCGGTACCGGTCCGTGATTTGGGGACCGCTGGTTTAGTGTCTCTATGACAACGGCATTCTGAAGGAAAGGACAGCTGATGTATGCCACACCCACACGAGCAGGAAACACTAAAACAGATAAAGACGCAGCTGAGGGAGACTGTGACTCGACAGGAAGTAACGTCTGCTCTGCAGTCTTACCGGTGCTGTTGGGACAGAGGCGAGCCAGCAGCTCAAAGCGGATGTCTCTCTCCACACTCATAGAGCGGGCATGGATCTTGAAGATGTGGGTGCGACCCTGCAACGGCGGGTTTAAAGATGGTTGAATTGGACAGAGCTACATCGGAGAAGTGTAACACAGTCCAGTTTGAAACTCACCTCAAGGTCAGGCAGGCTGAACTCGATCTTCCTATCCAGACGTCCGGGCCTCATCAGGGCCGGGTCCAGCGTGTCCGGCCTGTTGGTGGCCATCAGCACTTTGATGTTGCCTCGAGGGTCGAAACCATCCAGCTGATTGATGAGCTCCAGCATGGTCCTTTGGACCTCGTTGTCTCCACCGGCGCCGTCATCAAAACGAGCACCTGGCAGGTTCAGAGGGTTACACGCTCAGAATGGATTTCTCTTCACGCTGGATTAAAAGGGCTGCTGCACGTCAGTGGATGTTTTTTTTTTTAAGTAATGAGACTAACCTCCAATAGCATCAATTTCATCAAAGAAGATCAGACAGGCCTTTTTGGTCCTGGCCATCTCAAAGAGCTCACGCACCATCCTGGCGCCCTGTGAACGAGTTCAGGAAAAGTCAGACGTTTACGAGAATCAACCTTCCTGATCTGAACTGCAGCTAATCTTTCTTTTCGTGAGCGCACCTCTCCCACGTATTTCTGCACCAGCTCGGAGCCGATGACTCTGATGAAGCAGGCGTCTGTTCTGTTGGCCACAGCCCGGGCACACAGGGTCTTTCCGGTTCCGGGGGGCCCGAATAGCAGCACACCTTTAGGAGGCTCAATTCCCAGATTGACAAACCTCTCAGGCTGGTGAGAAGAAAAAGACGACAAGTGAGCTCCCATGTGCAGAAGACAGTTGCTTCACTCGTGCCTCAGTGGTGGTTCTAACTTTGGAACACTCACATGGAGCAGCGGAGTTTCAACCACCTCTCTTAGCTTCTCAATCTGCTCCTTGCATCCACCAACATCACTGTAGGTCACATCAGGCTTCTCTTCCACCTAAAGCAAGTGGGCCAAGGAGTTATCACATGCAAGCAGACAGATAACCAAACAATCACAGAGTATCCTCGCCTCCCAACCTGCATCATGGTGACAGTGGGGTCGATTTTCGGAGGCAGAGGAATGTGGATCTGATACTTGTTTCTGTCAACCCTGGAAAAACAGAAAGGACACTAAACTTAGCTTACGGCTGACGGAACCTTCTGGAAACTATGTAACACCTCTAAATCATGTTTCTGCCTCACCCCACTCTCATGCCCTCCTCGATGTCAGTTGGAGCCACCTGGTCACTCAGGTCCACCACAAACTTGGCAAACTGTTTGACGTTGATGATGTATTTGGGATCCTCAGAGTCTGCATTGATGATCTTTGTGCATCTTTCAGAAAGAAATAAAGAATCATGAAGCTACATAATGGAAATGCTGTGGAAGGAAGTAGGAAAGCTAAGAATATTCCCGTCAGATTAACAGGAATGTCGCTCGAAACATCCCAAAGGGAAGATCAGCGATATAACACCACACTTTACATTTTGGTGATGTTAAAGTCGAACATTTACCTTGCTACCTGCAGCGGCTGCTCGCTCTGCAGTGTCTGCTTGTCAGCAGCTAGATCCCAGAGAGCCGGTGGAGCCAGGCCTGTGTCAGACTCCTTGATGCCTGTGCAATTAAAAAAAAACAAATCAGACACAAAGCATCTTGTGCAGCCCTCCAAAGTACCAAAACCGTCCATATATACTCCTCTGATAAAGCTGGACAACCGTTCCAAATTTAAGATGATCCATTTTCAACAACAATGCAGCCCTTTGCATTTTTTGGAGTTAAAGTCAACTAGACATGCCTTTTTAAAATCTAAACTGTCCCCATAGCTGTGGGTTGTGGTAGAAAAGGTGATCTCTCTTTGTGTGTTAAACTAGCCCAGAGTACAGACTGGCACTGGGTGGCTGGGAAAGGCCAGCTAGACAGCTGCATCTGAAGTGACAGGCCGTGCAAGCACCAAATAATTAAATCAAGGAGTGAAAATACATGAGATTTAACTGGCACCTAATGAAACTAAAATGTCCAAATGTATTTGTGCAACAGTGTTATTGAGTCCTGTGCATGTTGCAGGATAATCAGTTAATATGCACAGGACCATGCAGCTGCAGTTATCATTGTGTCTGTAACTTGGGACGCACAATTTGCTAAACTTGCTGATTTTGTATCGTTTCTGGATGCGACAAAATTCATTCAGGATCAGGCTTTTTAGTTCAGAAGCCTTTTCTGATTTGCGTCTCCTGCTGGAATCAACGAGCGACCTTCCACTTGTCAGCCTAATGTGTAAACCACTTCTATGGAGCTACCAAATACTTCCTGTACTACTGTTGGTTGTTAGAAATGAAACTGAGAATATCTGAATACATTTATAAGTTGTAATGGTGGATTCCAAGTAAAGAAAATCTAAGAAAGCCGGAGTAAAACCCCTGAGTTTGACCCAGTACTTGAAATCTGGTCAGACACAAGTGGCCTCCTAAGCTGGAATTTTTGAAGGTTTAGAAAGTTAGTTCGGCAAATGAGCTTTTCAAATAAATGCCGTTTTATTGCTTATGTCCGGTTTAATCACCAAGCCCAGTAAGAAGCTTACTGAGAACATCTTACTGCCCTGCTGTGGCACAAATGTACTTCTGAATTCGTCGCTCACCCGTCAGCTCGTTTATCTTCTTGAGCAGCTGCTGAATGTCATCTTCCACTTGTTTGATCTGCCTGGAATAGGTACTCTGACCCTGGTGGTGAACAGCAAGCAACACATTCACTCACTGTGGAATCATTTCCTTGACACTTGCTTGGTGTCGTGGTTTGAAAGCCATACTTACATATGTTTTGAGCAGAGCGATGTCCCCTTCATCCAAAGCTTTAAAAAAGAATCACAATCACATGAATGCGTTTGCACTCCGACACTGTTGTCGGACTGAGCGATGCAGTATACACAAGACTTTTTATTCCACCATCAACACATATTTATAACAACATGGTAACAAATACATTCAGCAGGAGCAAACTGTTTTCAACGAGCTAAGCTAACATTAGCAATGTTGCTAGCTGATATCGGCGCTTCCTTTCGGGAAATAATATCTTAGGGTTTAAAATAAACGATTTTAGATATACCTCTAATAGGGGAGTCACCCTTCTCCTCTTCCTTAATCTTCCTTTGGTCGTCTCCCAGATAGTCCGGCATGTCTAACGTGTGAACAAACTGTCTGGTCACGAACAATCAGGACTGCTAAACTCTACAATTACACAGCAGCTTTGGACTTCCGCCGCTATGCGCAACTTACCGGAACACACAAGCGGGAATTGTAGTGAGGATGTACCAGCTTTACGGGTTTAAAAAATATAATATTATCATGTTGTTCTGTTGGGGGCTACAGGAATCTTGTGCGTATCATTTTTACATCCTAATTATTAGAGAAACTGTATGACATGTTTAGCTAGCGGGGCCAGGTTTTAATCTACAGATAAATACCAAAACAAAAACGGCGGAACTACAAGTGACGAGGCGCGATGAGACACCCGGAGGTTTTAGCGGTGTGACAGCAGAGCTCGTTCTCGGATTGGCAGTGGCAAAAGGAGGCCCATGTGGTAGAGAGCGGGCCACAGACTGTAGCACTTTCTAAAGGTCTCACTTGATCATTCGGGCATCTGAATGTTCGCGTAACCTGCTTTGAAAATGCTGCTGGAAGCGTTGGATGGGGACGAAACGGTTGTCTACAGAGCAGCTGCCGGTAAGCACTGAAGGAGGTCAGAGGGAGGCAGCTAGTTGAGCAGGCACTCTTACACACTGATTGCTGCTCTGCGTGTTAGCATGCAGCTAAACAGAGCACACAGCAGGCTAACATTGCCGGCTAATTTGAAGCTCGGTAAAGTCTCTGCGTTTGTATTAGTTAGCCGTGTTGTGTCTCGGGTTATCCAAACGGCGTTTGTCGCCGGGTTCACTCGCTGCCGCCAGAGCGTCTCACCAGCTTCACCGGTTAGTTGGCTTCTACTTATAATAATTATTATTAATGACAGACTAGTTTGGAATTTCACAGCCTTTCATGTGGAGCAGTACCTGGCTGTTACGTAAGGGCTGAACGACTGTGACAGGCGTGAAGGTGGACACACGCAGCGCTCCCTGTTACTGACTGACGGCCGTTAAACTGTGACGGTGTCGCCGCACAGCGTGTCACATGTCGGTGCTGCTGATTCATCTCCAGTAATAATGCATTTTATACTTTTGTAGCTTTAAAATGACAAAGCAAGAGAGAGGCGACATGTTCAGTCAGTCACTGGGAGCGCTTCCTTTGGGACCTCTCAGCTGTGGGAGTTCTTGTTTGGAGGATCCTGAGTTCGCAGTGAGACTTTCCACCATGTTTGGGGCAGTGATGGTTGTGACACTCGCACTGTGCTTGCAGCTCTGCTTCAGTTCTTCAATAACCATAAGACTGTTCCCACCTCAAGCATATGACCCTGTCCTGTGTTCTCTGCATCGGCTCCATTTTTGCACTGATGATCAGCTGCATTCATGTATATACCAATCTGCTCAGCACTTTCAATTTTTATTTTATGTTTAAGTGTTTGTCTTACAGCATGTTTCACACCAAGTACCGCAGCAATTTCCTAATGTTGTAAACCTGCTCAACATTGGCAGTAAAACCCTTTCTGAGCATAGTCTGCTTAGTCTCTCTGAAGCTCTTTGCTGCCAAACAGCCTCTTAGTTTCCCAGCCGTCAATCATAGACTGTACATAAAAGACAGCCATAGCTGCCAGAGCCCTCCACCTTGGAGTCTTTCTAATGTAAAGCTTTGAAAAGTTGCAAACGCTTTAGCCCTAACATGCTAATTAACGCCTGAGGCTTTGCTAAAAATCTCTTGGCAGTGTTCAAGTTTAAGATAAGTAATGATTCGAAGTACTGAAACACTTAGTTTTACAGTGTCGTAGTAACAAAAAAGGGAGCAAAGATGCTTCATTTACCAAAATCTCTCT
The DNA here is from genome assembly GCF_964374335.1 of Astatotilapia calliptera. Taxonomy (NCBI): domain Eukaryota; kingdom Metazoa; phylum Chordata; class Actinopteri; order Cichliformes; family Cichlidae; genus Astatotilapia; species Astatotilapia calliptera. The sequence goes on from NC_137438.1 coordinate 220,120, forward strand.
TCCTCCTCACAGCCTCTGCACAGGTTCAGGTGGAGCCCGTGGGTCGGTGGTTCGAGGCCTACATAAGGAGGAGAAACAGAAATGTGTCGTCTTCCTTCCAGGAGCTGGAGGAAGAGGAGGAGTCCTCAGAAGAGTCTGCAGATGAGGAGTTTCAGCTGGAGGAGTACTCCATGCTCCGAAAACTTGATCCTAAAGACTGGAAGGTATGTGACAATACATCTCAGCTGTTTGCAAAGAGATCCCTGCTTTCACATCGGTACTAAACGGTTCTTCTGTCTTAGAAGACAAACAAATATGGATGAAACATTTTTACTGAAATGTAACAAAAACTGAAATCATCAAAGTTCTGCTGTGATCCTGTTTATTAAAACATGATGGGGAGTTTGTTCAGCTGACCTGAGGGCATGCTCTGTAAGCAAAGTAGAATGTGTTGGGAATTTCAGAGTGAGGTTCCTGACAGCCCTCTCCACTTCCCTGTGATGTGTTTACAGTCTGGAAAAACTATTCAGTTGAACCGGTGATGGTGCGTGTTTTGCAGCACAGCCAGTTTTCCAAAGCCTTCGATACTCACTGTCTGTGGACGCTTATCTTTGGCCGTGTGTGTGTGTTTGATGGATGCACTGACACGCTGCACAGACGTGCTTTAATGATGCCTGAGTCGATGATAATTCACGTTAGCAACCGCTGCTTTGTTTGAATCAGTTAACGGTGTTGTGCTTTCCAAACAGAGGAAAATAATCCAGTTTGATGGATGAACTCTTTACTTTCTGCTGTTTCAGGGCTTTGGGTTTGTTGCACACCAGGCACATGCAGCACGTCATCAGGCCCCGTCAGGGCTGGACTTGCTTTTGCCTCGTTCTCTCAGCGGAGCGTGCATTTCCAGTGTCGTTCATTTAATTGTCTGAGATTAAAATGTGGTTCATCGTGAAGTCCTTTGAGTCATGTTTCTGAAACACACAATTATCCATTTCAAGCTTTTCTGGTTGTGCTTCTCAGTCTGACCTGACGTTTCAGTGGTTACGGTGCCGTGTGCTTACAGCGCAGTAGTGCATCTAATCTGTGAGTCACAGAACATTAGTTTAATGATCTCATGGTGAGGTGTTAACACCTGTGCCAGATCCTGCAGTCAGTGCCACTAAGACTTCGATTCACTGCATTAAGATGAAGCTGAAAAACCCAATCACAGGTGAGTTCTGAAATGCCTCGCAAACTTAAACGGTTTTGGTTCATCGCTACAAACGACAGTGAGCACTTCCTGTAGTGAAATGTATTCCACGTTAAAAATAAAGCGTTAGTTACAAGTAGACGGATACATGTGAAGGCGAGTTTTTTCTTTTGACTTTAGAGTTTATCTGGAACGAAAAGGCCGCACGTGGATTGTAGAAGACGGTGCAGATGTAATGTTTTAAAGTAAACCCATATTTACTGTACGGTGTTGGGACTAAGTGATTATTTGAAGCGGTGATCTGATAACAGGTGTAGCTGTTGGTGCTAACAGAGTCAGGGGAACAGGAACCCTGAGGGACTCCAAAGAGTTTAAGAGCTGCAATAATGTCGTTGAGCGTTACTGTCATGTGACACAGCATACTCTCCTGTAACCTGTCAGAATCAAGATCACTATGCTGTGCTTGGGCTCCCACACCTGAGGTACAAGGCGACACAGAAACAGATCAAAGCTGCCCGTGAGTATGTTCCCACCTACACGCGTGTTTCATGTCTCTGGTTTGTTGTAATGACGCAGTTTGATCCCAAGTCTCTGCCGTTTATCTGCAGACAAATCGATTGTGCTGAAGCACCATCCCGACAAAAGGAAAGCTGCAGGGGAGCAGATCGTGGAAGGAGACAATGACTACTTCACCTGCATCACTAAAGGTACGCAGTGCTGCAACTAATCGTCAACACAGACATTGTTTCTGGAATCTGCTGAACTAACTGACCCACCTGTTGAACCTCAGCTGTGGAAATCTTGTCCGACCCCGTGAAGAGGAGAGCCTTCGACAGTGTAGATCCTACCTTCGACAATTCTGTGCCTTCCAAGAGTGAAGGGAAAGAGAACTTTTTTGAGGGATTTGCTCCCGTTTTTGAGAGAAATGCCAGATGGTCTTCCAAGAAACATGTGCCCAAACTTGGAACCGCAGAGTCCTCTTTTGAAGAAGTGGATAATTTTTACTCTTTTTGGTAAGTGGAAGAGTGAGAGATGCTCCTTTGAATGGAAAAACGAGACAAACACAGGCTTAAAGGTTCATTCTTTTCTCTTTGGTTAAAGGTACAACTTTGACTCCTGGAGGGAATTTTCATACTTGGATGAAGAAGAAAAGGAGAAGGCTGAATGGTAAGCTCCCGTCTGCCCTGATGAAGCAGGTGTTAGCCCTCTGTCGTCTAACGCGTCAACTCTCCCCCCGTGTAGTCGTGATGAGAGGAGATGGATTGAAAAGCAGAACCGAGCTTCGAGGGCTCAAAGGAAGAAGGAGGAGATGAACAGAATACGAACACTAGTTGGTACAGTCACACACTTCATTAGCAACACAAAGCCCTGAAGTATTGAGCAAATAGCTGCTGCACGTACAGAGATGGTCTGTAAAAAGAGGCTGCAGTGTGACTCATCGTCTGTCATGCTTCACTGCAGATACTGCCTACGGCTGCGACCCTAGAATAAAGAAATTCAAAGAAGAAGAAAAATCCAGGAAGGAGTCTGAGAAGAAAGCCAAAGCTGAGGCCAAGAAGAGAGAGCAGGAAGAGAAGGAGAGGGTAGGTGTCACTCACGGCGGGGAAGGTCGATTGGCCTAAAGGTGCGACTGTTACGTCCAACGGTAAAGCTAGCAGCATAGAATCATCTCATTGGGTTGGTGCTGTTAGCTGCGACGTTCGTGTTACATTAGCTGCTCCTCTAGTTAGACAAGGTGATTAAAACAATCCATGCTGAGTTTATTCCTGCCAGTGCAGACGTGACAAAGGGAAAATAAATCAATAAATGAAGGAGGGTTACTGCAGGACAAATGTTCACACAGCTTCCTGTCCTGGTTCAGGCGCTGTAATTCCTCCATCCTCTCTGTGACCTGGATCACGAAGGAGCAGCTTAACCTGGAGCTGTTATGAAATTTAAAGAGTGGATAGTGTTCGCTTCTGTTTACCAGAATCTGAGCAGTGGACAGTATTGGACAGTTTGGTTTTCTTATTGTCATGTTTGGACAAAAACACCACTCAGTGCTTCACACTGTGGGTAATACACATATTTCCAGTCAAAGAAGCTTCTTAAAGCTGCTCAGTTCATGCTGTGAGAAGATGCTGAGCTTCAGTTGGTCACAGGCTCAGGTTCTGCGTGTCTGACAGGCCCGGCGGGCGGAGCTGGAGGCAGCTCGGCTGGCAAAGGAGAAGGAGGAAGAGGAAGCCAAGCAGGCCGCCCAGCAGGCCAAGAAAGAGAAGGAGATCCAGAAGAAGGCCATCAAGAAGGAGAGGCAGAAACTCAGGACCATGTGCAAGGTAAGCGCCTACAGTGTCAGACGTGTTTGTGTGCTGCTGCTGCTTGGTGCATTTTCACTATCTGATGCTGTTCCTCTCCACAGAACTGGAACTACTTTGCAGACAACGAGGCTGACAGTGTGAAAATGATGGAGGAAGTGGAGAAACTCTGTGACCGCCTGGAACTAACAAGGTACGAGTCAGTTTTAGCCAAAGGGCCGCCGTCGCCAAAGGGCCGCCGTCGCCAAAGGGCCGCCGTCGCCAAAGGGCGTGATGCTTTTTGTTTTCTTGCTCGACTTTGAAGAAACAAACTGGATTCAGGTTTCCACCATGAGATGATCCTGGATGAGCGTAAAGCTGTTGATAATGTTGGTTACATTTAAACAGCTTACCATATAATGAAAGGAATGACCTGGGATATCATCTGTGAAACATCAGGTCAGGTTTGCTCATCTGCAGCTGAAAGCTTTCAGTGTTGGAGAGGAACCCTTTGCAGCTGCAGGCAGGAGCAGTTCTCTGGCACACAGAAGAGCCTGTGGTTTCATTACAAGTGTGAAGAACTTGGTGGTTTGACATGATGTGCCAAACTACAGGCTTGAATTAAGATTTAGTGTAATTATTATTTCATAAAGCTTCAGCAGTGCATTTGATGAGATGTGACGCATGTGTGTTGTTTCTTTCCAGCCTACAGTCCCTCAATGAAGAGTTGGCTTCGGGCTCTAAAGAGGAGAACAAGGCAGCAGTAGAAAAGCAGGTAGAGGAACTTTTTCTTTGTAGCGCCTCAGGTTTGAAGCCGGAGACCATCAGGAGCCAGCACGTCGACAAACAGGTTGCTGCTGTTTCCTCAGGTGCAGGAGGTGAATGCTCAGCTGCAGAAGGAGAAGGAGGCTGAGATCCAGGCCAGGCAGGCGGCTCGCAGCTCTGAGCAGGCCAGCGGGGGAGCAGGCGGGGGGAAGGGCTGGAACGAAGAGGACCTCCAGCTGCTCATAAAAGCAGTGAACCTGTTCCCTGCTGGAACCAACGCCAGGTGAGCGCTCGGAATTACAGCCGGCGTCAATCGGGGAACTGTGTGTCAATAAAGCTTGTTTCGTGTTTCCTAGGTGGGAGGTTATTGCTGACTATATGAACACGCACTCCACCAGCGGCATGAAGAGGACGGCCAAAGACGTCATCAACAAAGCCAAGAACCTGCAACGACTCGGTAAGCTCACAAAGAAACCTCAGCTTACCACGGTTTTATCTGTAGGCGCATGGATGCTTTGACCTGCTGCTGTTTACGGTCTCATCCACAGATCCGGTGCAGAAAGATGAAATAAATAGAAAAGCATTTGAAAAGTTCAAGAAGGAGCACACATCAGTGCCGCCCTCCATCGACAACGCTGTGCCCTCAGAGAGGTTTGATGGTAAGTGAGGCTGGGGTAGACACACACACCTGATCGATTCTGATTGGCTCCATCACCAAGCAGAATGTCAAAGACGTGCTGTGGATCAAATGTTATCAAGTACGTCTCCTCCCTGTGCTGATCGTGTCAGTAATAGATTACACGCACACGTCAGCGCTTCTGTGAAATGACTGAAACACATTAGCTCACTGCATAAGCACACAGGCTACCACACATCCCAGTGATGCTCGCTGTGATCAAACACGATGTTACAGTGTAACGAGTCGGTGATCTTACTAACATCCTTTGAACTTTAAATATGCCTGTACATTTTCCTGCACCATATCAGAGCCAATTTTACAATAGTTACGGGTCAAAGTATCTCTCAAGATTTTAAGAATAATAAATATCTCTTAAATTGTTTGCAATAATGAAGCATTTCAATATAATGTAGACAAAAACGAAAAATAACACGATAGTTACGGATCAGGACTCCCCGGTCCTTACTGCGCCTGTGCAAAGTTGGACCGTGCAGTACAGGGTACGAGGATACCGCCACCTGCTGACCGAGCGAATGAACCCTATTGTAAACTGAATTAGCGTCAAGCGCGTGTTAACCCTTTAAGACCTACCATAGAACCAAGTCCGCCAGAGCTTATATTATATTTTTACATGCTGTGGAGCCATTTTTGGGAGCATTTCAAGTTGCTATACATCAATACAACCATTATAGCCCAGATTTTAATAATATGTATTCATTAAGTGCATAGTAATTACATAAATTGCAAAAAAGTGCAATAAACTACAAAAAAATTGAAAATCGTTTTTGATTTTTTAACATATATTTGTAGTTAGAGAAATTTAAGAGTCTTATCCCTCAAAACTGTAAATACAAAAAAGTTGCACAAAATAGTTTCCCACCACAGGAAATTTATTTTGAGTGTCTTCATAGTTTTATTTTTGAAATACACCAATTTTTATACACTGCAGGAAAAACGAAAATAAATATTATACTGCAAATTTGCAAAAAAGCAGCATATGCATCAAAATAAACTATTTCCAGCAGTGCAATATGAGTCCTAAGCATCCCAGAAACGACACAGAAAGTCATAAAGTCAAAGATAACTTTTAAAAAGAGCAGTATAGGCCCTGAGGCCCTGATCGCAAAAAAGACTACATTTCCGCGAAAATGACGTCACTTCTGGTTTCGGCCAGGTAATGGCGGAAATGCAAAAGTTCGCGCTGACGTCTATTCCAACGTAGGAAGTGTTTTGAACAGCTGATCGGATCGGCAAAGCGTGTTTCTGGAATATTATGTTTTTGTTCCTGCTAGCGCTTTTTATGCAGTTTTTGCAAAGCTTTATGTGGAAGGAAACCGTGACCTAGGACAAGCTGATGGCACAATATGTAAGTACAACTCCTCCGGTTTCATATGCAAAAAAAATTTTTGCGCTAGCTTACGTGGTTGCAGTGCTACCGGGATTTAAAAATAGTTATGCATAACAGAGCGTTCCCGCTCCGATCGGCTCTAAAGGGTTAAATCTGATTTAGTGACAGTCGAGTGTGTTTATGCTCGTCTGTGAGGAGAGGATTGTTGGAATAGTGATGATGATGTGCGCTGTCACTGTCAGTTGTCAGTAAACACTTCATCTGGCTGATGAATCTTCACGTGACACATTACTAAGTCAGTATTATTAAGTCTGTAAGTAGGCGCCATTCTTTCTATTTTACGGCGCTGTTGCTCAATCGGGGGACGAGAAAAGCATGAATTTGTTTGTAAACGGATTCTCCATTGTTTAAATGTCCCGGGCAGTCGAAAAGCAGGCAGAGCTGCTGAGAAATGCTAAGAGCTAACTGGGCGCTAACCGTGTCACTTAAATACATTAACTCTCGCAATGTTGGCAACGAGAGGAAGTGACGGAAGATTTGCGCATGCGGAGTACTGATCAGGTTTCCGGTACGGATCCGGTAGTGACAGCGTCCAAATTCAGGAACCGCATCCTCCTGTGCCCGCATTTGTAGGCCGATTATGTTACAGCGACACGACAAAGGCTGCACAAATTCGAAGACTCTGACAAACGCGGCCTTCATTTCCTCAGATTTGAAGGATGGGTCAGGTGTATACTTCGTGGCCCACCTATCCCAGAATTCATAGCGTGGCCTTGCCAATTCCAGTTTCCAACAATGGCGGCAGCTAGTTAGTTTTAACTTTACTCTTATTATTCTTTCTGGGTCACAAAATAAACGTTTAACATATTTTCAGGCGAGAATGTAGCTGTGTAAACCTCAAATATCTGCTCAGTTTATCAGGACACCACATATTTTCAAAAGCGCTCCGATGTCTTCGGAGACGTCTGTTACCCACTAGCTCGATAGCTAGCCGGGGGCTAGGCCCACTAGAGCCGTGAGAACACCGGACTCCCGGCAAATCGTCTTCAAATGTTATTGTTTGGCCTTTTTTCAGTATTTTATTTGTTCCTGAGTAAATCGGTTTGGCTGAGATTAAAGTTATAGTTTTTACACAGCTGAATAAACGTCAAGCAGACAGCTGATCATCAGAAGTGTGAGATGCTCCAGAATATACTCCGGTGTCCTGTTATATTTTAGATAGCAAGGAGTTCATTAAACTTCACCGAAACAATCTGCAGATTTCATTAAAATTTAATAAACTATCATCTTGTCTTTATTTTTAGTTAGCACCTTAAACACTTACAGCTGTAAGCTAATGATAGTTAAATAAGAGCAGATGCTGCTGGTGCAATAAGCTGTACGTTGTACGTCCAATGGATGATGATCTGATTAGTCGACTATCAAAGTAATAGTTTGTGGCGGCCCTAGACCACACCTACTGCAGCTGAGCTGGTCTCTATTTGGGGCACAGCTACTGTAGATGGCTCGTTTTTGTCCCAGTCGTTATTTAGTAGCTGATGTAATGAAAACATTCAGTCGTCAGCTGTGAGCTTTTGAGAGTTCCTGACGATTGTGTTGTCACGTGTGGCCCCTCAGCCTCAGGCAGTGATGGGAATGCTGCCCCCTGGACCACAGAGGAGCAGAAACTTCTAGAACAAGCCCTGAAGACCTACCCGGTCAACACGCCTGAGCGCTGGGAGAAGATCGCAGCTGCTGTGCGTGGACGAAGCAAGAAGGACTGTATGAAGAGGTATAAGGTATGCTGCTGCCGTGGTCTGTGCTCAGAAGGCTCGTGTTTTGCATTAAAGTGTTTTTACTGCAGCGTGAAACTCTGCAGCGACAAACTGAGGAACTAACACGTTTCCTTTTTCCTCTGACAGGAACTGGTGGAGATGGTCAAAGCCAAGAAAGCTGCTCAGGAACAAGTGGCAGCCAAAAATAAAAAATGACAAGAACCACGCGTTAATAGAATCTGTTATTTTAACATTATTGTGTTGGTCTTTATTTTATAATAAAAAGAAGGAAAAAATAACGTGACACGACTTAAATTTTGCATTTGTCCACTTCCTCAGCGTGTCCTGCTCAGCTTCTCATCCAGAACATCCCACTGCGGATCTGGTTGTAGTCGGGCAGCTGTTCGATTGGACCTGAGAACAAACAAACTTATTGCTTATCTGCTTTAACATCAGGCAGAAACACGAGTTTGAACACAGACTGAGTTCCAGAGACGCTCTGATCTTTGACTGACTGCATCGTCACACTTGAAGCTACGCTCACTTCCTGTTTTGGCTCAAGATTTAAACCCAGAGTTCTGATAAACCATTCTTTTCTTTACAGGCGACAGAAAACTGATTAAAATTGTAAATCAGGGCTAAAAGCTAAAACATCAGTCTGCATAGTTCAGCCGTCACAGTGACGATCACTTGCATCACCAGCAGAGTTCAAACTGGGATTCACTCCCCACACTGAGCCGCCGGCTTCCTTTTATCGTACACTCCGAGTTTCGTTAGGTTCAGCCTCTGCAGGCGTCCCGTGTTTGAAAACGTACCGACAGCTGCGATGGCAGGAGCTCTGTTGTAGATGTATTTGGTGCACACGTCCTTTATGGTGCTGGCGTCGATGGCCTGTGGAGAGCCAGAGACAAACATGGTGGAGGATCAGGGCAAAAAGAGCTTTTCAAACATTATTTCAGGTCGTGCTTAAAGACACCGGCTGGGACGTTACCAGATTTACATTGAGGTTTTCTCAGCCTCACACAGTTTATCACTGTGACTCTGTTATTGTTCTGGTCTTACTGCTTTAAATGTAAAAAAACCTGGCCTTATGAAAAAATATACTCTTATGATGCATTTTAACTTTAAATATGGAAGCAGCAAATAAGCACACGTGACGAGTGCCAGAAAGCTCAACGTTCCTGGGATCTCACTTCCTCCTCTGGTTGCAGTTTTTCTACGTTCAACAGTCACAAAGGTGGAATTCAGCTGCGACGTTCTGCGACACCACGCGCTAAGGACGCATCAACGTGGAGGTGTTGGAGACGCGACGCAGTCTCACCACTATAATCTGTCTAAACAGGTTACCATGGTTACCAGGTAAATAAAAAGTGAAGTACAGGCCTCAGTCTGAGCTGCAATAACAGAGCCAACCGTAGCTGCTGGATACTAAGAGTACACAGAGTTATGAACTTGTACAAAACGCAGCCCTCAGTTGGATTTCCGGTAACAGTTACTGACAGAGCAGAAGAACCTGTCGACTCACATCAATGCGGGCTTCCAGCTCATGCAGAGGGATCCTGCGACTGTAGCACAGCATCTGTCTGCCGATGTCCTCGCAGATTGGGGTGGATCCTGGAGGAAGCAGATCAACACGTGAAACCAGGCGCCGCACGACTGCACGCTCTACAGTCACGCTGCCTTACCGTCCAGATGCAGCAGCATGTTGGTCTTGAGCAGGTTCTTGGCCCGAGCTACCTCGCTCTCCGTCACACTGGTACAAAGAGAAATCCTGACAGGAAGCAGCGACACACAAGCGTTAAACACGTTCAGTCAGCAGGTTTAACCTTCTTTAAAACTTTGACGACTAAACTGATCTGAGCGCGCTCACCATTCCATTTGAGTAAAGTGCATCATGTCGTTGATGGTGCCGGGTTCACACACCATGTAGAGTCCCCAGAGGCCTGTGTCTGTGTAGCAGGTGTTGAAGGACTGGAAGCTATGGCACAGGTTCCCCTGACAGGCCATCTGAGCCAGCTTACTGGATAGATTCTAAACTCAGAGGACATAGAAACAAACGGTTCGCTGAATAAATGCTGAGCACGTATGTGTGGTCAGTTTTTATTTAAAGATGGCGAAGAAGAGGAAGAGCATTTAGCAGCAGCACAGAGAAAACAACACGTGCCACATCCAAGGTTTCCTCAGTACTCACCACGCCTCCACCAAACGAGCGGTCCCAGTTTCCAATGAGCGTGTTGGCTACCATGAGTGGGATTGTGTCGGGGTGAGACCATCCGACAGCCTCCACGGCGATGGCGATGTGAGCGAGTGGCATTTTGTCGTCACGGACTCTGATCTGAAACCGTAACAGAGTCCTGAAGCATTCACCAAATTAAAGCTTTTTTTAATAACTTGAAATGAAACTGCACCAGTTTCACAGTCAACGAATGATAGAAAGCACACAAATACTTAACTGAGGTCTACTGGAAGTAGAGCAGGGCGATATGGCCAAAAATATTTATCACGATATATATTTGAAACTTTGCGATAACGATATAACTGACGATATAATTGATGCGAGACAAAATACACCTCCACAACATTACTAGCACAAAAAGACAACCTTCCATTTATTTTTACGTAAACAAGAAGCTGGTTTTTATCAAAGTCAAGTCAAAGTCAACTTTATTTGTCGATTCTGCCACATGTACAGGACATACGGAGAATAGAAATTGCGTTACTCTTCAATCCCTAGATAAATAGCAAATGAACATTTAAATATATTTAAATATAAAAGTGATTAAAAATGCAAGTAAAATAATTAAAAAGTAAAAATTTAAATAAATACAATTTTACATATAACAAGAAAGCTATATAATATACAATATAATGGGTAAGTGACATTGAGTGTAAACCAGGCAGAGTAGTGCAAATAGGCAAATAGTGCAAATGGAGATTTAGTAATGTACGGTAAGAGAAAGTGTAACAACAAAGTCTTATGAGGTAATGGCAGTCCAATGCTCCACAAAGTGACTGGTAACTGGTGCAGGCCAGTGAGTGAGTCAGAGAGTGAGTGTGTGTGTGAGTGTGTGTGACAGAGTTCAGTGAGACCATGGAGGAGAAGAGGGGAGAGGGGGGCAGAGTCGGGAGGGAGTTAAGCTTCCTGACAGCCTGATGGATGAAGCTGTCCTTCAGCCTGCTGGTCCTGGCCTGGAGACTCCGCAGTCTCCTCCCCGACGGCAGCAGCTTGAAGAAGCTTTGCATTGGGTGCGTGGGATCAGCCGCTATGCAAAGGGCTTTTTTAGTGAGACGGGTGCTGTAAATGTCCTGGAGGGAGGGGAGAGAGACACCAATGATCCTCTCTGCAGCTCTCACTATGCGTTGGAGGGTTCTATGACAGGACGCATTGCAGGCTCCAAACCACACAGTGATGCAGCTCGACAGGATGCTCTCGATGGTGCCTCTGTAGAAAGTGTACATGATGGGGGCTGGTGCTCCTGCTCTTCTTAGTTTGCGGAGAAAGAAGAGACGCTGCTGTGATTTCTTGGCCAGTGCTGTGGTGTTGTACGTCCAGGAGAGATCCTCTGTGATGTGCACACCCAAGAACTTGGTGCTGCTCACTCTCTCCACAGACGCTCCGTCAATGGTCAGAGGAGCATGTTGGGTGTGCATTCTCCTGAAGTCCACAACAATCTCCTTCGTCTTCTCCACATTCAGAGAGAGATTGTTGTCAGCACACCACGTGGCCAGGCGTCTCACCTCACTTCTGTAGTCGGTCTCATCCCTGTTGCTAATGAGACCCACCACCGTTGTGTCGTCCGCAAACTTGATGAAGAGGTTGGAGCTGTATGATGGAGTGCAGTCATGGGTCAGCAGAGTGAAGAGGAGGGGGCTCAGCACACATCCCTGCGGGGCCCCCGTGTTTAAAACGATGGTGCTGGATGTATTACTGCCGACCCGTACTGCTTGAGGTCTTCCGGTGAGGAAATCCAACAGCCAGTTGCACAGTGAGGTGTTGAGCCCCAGCTGGACCAGTTTTTGAATGAGCTGTTGGGGGATTATAGTGTTGAATGCTGAACTGAAATCTATGAACAGCATTCGAACATATGAGTCATTTTTGTCCAGGTGTGTGAGTGCCGAGTGGAGTGCAGTGGAGATGGCATCATCGGTTGAGCGGTTGGGCCGATAGGCAAACTGGAAGGGATCCAGGGAGGGGGGCAGGACAGTCTTGATGTGTTGCATGACTAGTCGTTCGAAGCACTTCATCAGGATGGGAGTAAGTGCAACAGGACGGTAGTCATTAAAGCAGGAGGGAGATGACTTTTTTGGAACCGGAATGATTGTGGTGGCTTTAAAACATGTGGGGACGACAGCCTGGATGAGTGATATGTTGAAGATGTCTGTGAAGACGTCAGTGAGTTCCACTGCACAGTCTCTCAGTACACGACCAGGAATGTTGTCAGGACCCGGAGCTTTACGTGCATTGATCCTGCTGAGGGATCTCCTCACGCTGTCCGGTGACAGAGTCATCACCTGGTCACCAGGAGGGGGTGGGGTCTTCTGTGCAGTGGTGCTGTTTTGGACTTCAAAGCGAGCAAATGTACATTATGTACATTAAAGCTTTATAAAAATGTAACCGTGCAAATGCAAATTCCTTGCTGAAAGTTTAACCAAAAGGCATTTCCAGTAGAAATGGGCTGACATATCCTGAGCATAACCATGTATAATATCCACTGAAGTTAAAAAGAGGTGCTTTGCAACATTAAACTGCAGTGTGCAGTACGTATTTTTCGGACCATAAGGTGCACGGGATTATAAGGCACATTAAGCGAAACAAAGCAGTCAGATAAATCAAACTTTATTAAACTCATTCTTCTTGCTTCCTCCACTTCTGTACCATTGATTCATTAATGTTGAATTCTCTGCAGCTGCTCTATTCCCATGTTGTTGCAGTATATTAATGACTAACCTCGTATTGTGGATGGATTATCTCAGTTGTTCTCCTGACTGAAGTTTGGTCCGTTTACAGCATCCTGCCATGCGATTGCATTTGTTTCTAACCATGAAGAACCTTCACGTTAACTTTTATAAGTGGAAAAGTGTTAGTGTTCGTCCTCCAGCTTCACTGTTTATGTTATGCTAACATAGCTGTGTCGCTAGCGATCACGTAGCACATCATTATATACCAGCTAGCCCAACTTCAGTAACCCTACAAACATCACTGCTGTTTAGTTTCCTGTCTTCATTTATGCTGGAAGTGATAGCAGAGCTGTACGTTTGATTTTTTTTCAGAAATCTCTCAGTCAGAACATGCAATATCATGCTTAGGTAACTAGCGAAACTAGCGAGCTAACTTCCGCTAGCTTCCTGCTAACTTCTAACTCCGTTAAATGTAATACATTTTGTTTTCATGGATGCCTGGAAGTTAAACTTCATAGTTTCACCTGGTAAAGCAGCAATGCTGATCGTTTTATTAAAGATGAAAGAATTTAGACAGTTTTTAAACTCTCAGTGATGCTGCAGTGTCGTTTGACCTGAAGCATACGGAGTTTAGGACCCAGATTACTCCCAGATTTAAGAGTAGGGATGGGTATCGTTTAGGTTTTATCCGATACCGGTGCCAAATCGGTACTTTTGAAACGGTGCCGGTGCTTAAACGGTGCTCGAACCGGTGCTTAAAGAATGGAGAACACAAACTTTGTCCAAAAACCTCTCATGTTCAGCTGTTTGTTTTTTTTTTGTAAAAAGATAACAATGTTAGCCTTTTCTGCAGCTATGGGGCATATATGGTATATACTCTTGGCTGGAAGCAGTGCTTAAACAATGGAAAAAACACAAACTTTGTCCTAAACCTCTCATGTTCAGCTGTTTCCCACTTTTTCTTTGGTCATTTTAGCCTTTGTGGCCAGGGTGAAGGGAGTATCTGTCATCAAACAAGAAGACAGCCGCATGTAGCTATGATGATGTTTGCTAGTTCACCTTACATGCATTAATGTAATAACGTGGTTAGCCTACTCAACGTAAATTACACACGAACAACATGAAGCTACTCACGCAGAGAAGAACGGCTGCTGCTGCATCATCATCCTCATCATTCTGCTACACTGGCAGGGCTAGGGGCCAGGACTCTATTCTTCGGGTTTTTGGGGGATGTTGCTCCGGGTCCGATAACTGGCAACCCACCCAACGTGCACAGTGTGAGGTCTCGCAGCAAGCTATCAAATACAGCGCATTTCTCGGCTTTAAAAAAAAACACTATGCGTCGCCAGGTGTTTCATCGGATTTGAGGAGTTACCTCCTTTGACAGTATCACAGTATCAGCTTAAAGCACTTGTTGCTGCTGAGTTTGCATATTTTGCTGTGAAGTACAGGCAGACTTTTGACCGCTTCGCCTTGGACATTTTTAATCTGTAGCTCTGCTCTAACTGAACGTACGTACCTGGCCCCGCCTACTATCCTGGGAAACGTAAAATGATTGGCTAGAAGTCTATCACAGCTCAGGGAAAAAAAGCACCGAAATAAAGCACCGAAATGTGCGCTGCTTTTCGGTCTGGTTACTACCGTTTGTCAGAACCGGTGCCATCATGGCACCGGACACCGGTACCCATCCCTATTTAAGAGCATCTTAGTCCGACAAATACGACAATAACGACGGCCGCTTGCATGTTCTGCAAAAAAATGTGCTTTGTCGTGTATCTGACGGACAAACACCAAACCAGTTTCACATCACTGAAGTTGCACCATTTTTACAAACCAATTCTGGTTCATCTGTTTCACTCAACAATCAGCCATGTGCGTATGAAAACAAAGGCACCGCGCATGCGCGTTTTACTCATATTCTATCGCGATATTTCATTTTCCTATCGTTGCCTAACATTATACCAGTATTACCGTGAACGGTATAATATGGCCCAGCCCTAACTGGAAGTATCTACAGTTCTCAGTGCTGTGATACAGGCCGGCAGGAGTTAGTGGGGAACTGTCAACGCTTTTGTTTTGAAGGCAGAGCTGGGTTAAAGAGCAAATCTAATCTGTGAGACGAGCAGCAGACGACAGGATGCATATGTGTATATAGAAACTGAATTCATGACTGTTTTTACACGTCTTTTAAACCACTTTAAATACAACTTGAAAGCAAACTTGTTCTGGTTACTCCTCTAAACGATATCTCACCGTCTCCCCGAGCATGTCCAGCTGCAGTATAATCGTTCATTTCAGGGAATATCCGACACATCTATCGCCTTCTTCATCTAAAAGGTTTCCATTAATGAAAGCCTGATGCCGTGTGAACTAGAAAGCACAGCCTGCATGAACCTGCATGATGCAGTCACACTGGATGATCCAAGTCCGACTGAAAATCTAAACCGTGTGCAGAGGCTTTCCCAGTCTGAATTCATTTGCCTGACTATTGATCTTATTGATCTTAGTCTTTGGCGCCAAAGAAAAACGATTACAGGTCACCAGAGAACTTCAATCTATACATCTAAAAACCACAAACCAGGTGAGAAATTTGGGTGTAGTGATGGATGCAGACCTAAACTTAGAAAAACACATTAAGACAATAACAAAGTCAGCTTACTATCACCTCAAGAATATATCAAGGATAAAAGATCTGATGTCTCAACAGGACCTGGAAAAACTAGTCCATGCATTCATCTTTAGTAGGCTTGATTACTGTAACAGCATCTTTACAGGTCTACCTAAAAAATCAGTCAGACAACTACAGCTCATTCAGAACTCTGCTGCTCGAGTCCTCACTAAGACCAAAAAAGTGGACCACATCAGTCCAGCTCTGAGGTCCTTACACTGGCTGCCTGTCCGTCAGAGGATAGACTTTAAAGTTCTGATGCTGGTCTATAAAGCTCTGAATGGTTTAGGACCAAAATACATCAATGACCTCCTGACCCAGTATGAACCATCCAGATCCCTCAGGTCATCTGGATCCGGTCTTTTATCAGTTCCCAGAGTCAGAACCAGACACGGAGAAGCTGCATTCAGCTTTTATGCTCCTTATATCTGGAACAAACTCCCAGAAAGCCTCAGATCAGCTGAAACACTCAGTTTATTTAAATCCAGGTTGAAGACTCACCTGTTCTCAGCTGCATTTGAATAAAGCACCAAATCCACACTTTAAGCTTAAATTTCAAAACTTACATTTAACTACTGATTTTATCTACTGTTCTGATTTTATCTGTTTTGATTTTATATACTGTTGTTTGTTGTTTGTTTGTTAATTAGTTAGTTTGTTTGTTTGCTTGTGTTAATCAATTTTAAATCATGCTTTTTATTTGTTCTTGTTTCTAATGTCTCTGTAAAGCACTTTGAATCACCTTGTTGTTGAATTGTGCTATACAAATAAACTGGCCGTGCCTTGCCTTGCCTTACTGTGATTTGCTTTGATTCCTGGAGAGGTTGTGGTTTGTATGTGCCTCAGAATCTTGTATTGCCTGAGCTAAGTTCTGTTCTGGTTCTTGTGTACTTGTTCTTTTTGTCATTGTCTGTTACTATGAACAAAATCCTAATAAAAATATATTAAAAAAAAATGTGCAGAAACTCGCGTACCATCTGCCTAAAGTCATATTCACTTGTAGACCCATCTGAACTAGATTTAAGGCATCTTAAGTAATATGTGTGTTTTAAACATTTTCCAAGACGTGGACATGTCTGAGCCATCACCCTTCATTTGCATCCACCTTAGAGACAACCGTGTTACTCTGATACACTCGATCTCATTCTTTAAATAACACAGTAGCTGCTCTGTGCTGATGTGACGCCCCGTTATGCAGTAGTGAGAAACTAAAGTTAGCCTTACCTCACTTCCTGTGAAATGGCACGGAGGAAGAGCCGGGGCTTCGCCTTGATGTCTGCTGGGAAGTTTTCCAAAGTGATACTTGGCCAAATCGATGAGCTCGTCATGACAGACACCTGATCAGAGAGGGAGCGAGTCCTGGAGATCAGATCAACTTTACTCTGGTTCAGAATTTATTGCATACTTTGAGCAGTGCTCATGCATCAGTGACTGTTTGTTGCAGGTTTACAGAAAATGTTAACGAAACGTGAGCAGAAAACAGCTCTAACCTCCAGCAGCAGCCAACACTATTCTGGGTCCTTTATAGTGAGCGGTGATATACTCCACCAGGTCTCCTCTGTTGATGGTCCTGCGTCACAAACACACAGCAGGAAGCTAAGCTGTGCAGGATGCTTTCAGCAAACCTCAGAGTACTTTGTGTTTTTTAGGTGTTTGGTCTCACTTGATGTTCTCAGTGGGGCCCAGGATGGTTCTTCCCAGCGCTGTGGACTGGTACGCTGTAGCATGCAGATAATCAAAGACCACCTCTTGCAGATTGGTCTCCACTTCCTGCATCTCTCGAAGGATCACCCCTCGCTCCCTCTCGATCTCCGCCTCTCCCAGCGTGCTGTTCTGGATGATGTCAGCCAGAATCTCCACAGCTTTGACACAGAGAGATATTTTATTGTGCTTTAACACATTCCAGGTTTTTCGTTTGAGATGTTGCCATGTAACATTCAGCCCCTCTGCCCTCCCGTACCTCTCGGAAGATCCTTGGAGAAAGCTTTGGCATAGTAAACAGTCTGCTCGCGGGATGTGTAGGCATTGAGGTGAGCCCCCATGTTCTCGATCTCCAACTCCAGATCAAGCTGAGAGCGTTTCCTGGTGCCCTGTCACACATTTATACAGACAAAGTGAACAAAGTCTTGAATGTTACTTTCATTTATAAAGAAACTCTGAATTTTTACATTTATGTCATTATTTTGTTATTATACTGCTGTGAACTATTAGAATGCATTCTTCCCTCTCTGCATAGGCCAGATACATTCAAATAAAGACCACTGCTTTAAAAACTTTGCTGCGTAGCTGCCATCTCACCTTAAATGCCATGTGCTCCAGAAAGTGCGCTGTGC
Source organism: Astatotilapia calliptera (assembly GCF_964374335.1). NCBI lineage: Eukaryota > Metazoa > Chordata > Actinopteri > Cichliformes > Cichlidae > Astatotilapia > Astatotilapia calliptera. Next base: position 238,004 of record NC_137438.1, read on the forward strand.
CGTTATTTCTCTCGTTCTCATAGCGACTCCCGGCATCTATCCACAAGCCCACCTGGAACAAAGCAGGAATTAATATACGCTTCCACAAACTGCTGCTACTGTACCACAACCCCACATCTCAGCCTGTAGTGGCAAAGCTAGCAGATGCTAACATTTTTTGTCATGCCTATTACATTTGGCTGGCTGCTTCACAATGGTTATGGTATTTTAACAACATATTTACGTGCATGTATTAAAGCAGCCTGTTTTAAACTGTTTACTTCCAGCTTACTGTGCAGGTGGGGAGCCCCGAGTCCTCAGATGCCACCCGGAGTCCGTTCTCTAAAGCAGTCACCTTGGTTTCAGGAACATTTAGCGCCACCTGGTGAGCAGCTTGGGTAACCAAGAGTCTGTGCGGTCCAGCAGTGAACTACGGGAGAAGGACAGCCAGTCACCATGACGCTTCAAAACTTAGAGCGTTACGTTTGCTGCTACCAGTCAGCGATAATGAATGAATCTGCCCCATTGGCGGTTCTGTTACACAGGGACATCCAAACATCACAGTAAGAGTTGATCACGTGATAGCTAAGCTAGCTTAAATAGCTGTTCGCAAACAAGCCGGCCATGCGCAGAGCTTTTCCTCTATGACACTGAGCACTGGCAGCTGTCACGGGCATATCAATTAAATGAGAAACTCCAAACATGACTATGAATCAATTCTTCTTACCCTGCTTATCGAATTCTTCTTCAGTAAATGTCTTTGTAAGAAAAATCTCCCAGCAGACGTGAGGCACTGTACGGACATTGCCATATTGTTTATCTGTAACGGTGCCGTTCTGCTGACGCAACATCCGCCGGAGATGACGACTTACTTTTTTCATAGTAGGGAAAAAATATCACAGGATTTGATGACAACCGCACAAAGAAATCTATTCTTACACTCTCCTTAAACCAATAAAAAACAGAGATAAACACACCTGAACAAATAACTTTATATTTCAGACATTGATCAACCTATTATATGGAAATATGAAAATTGCTGCCACACGACTAACTGCCTATGTGACCTATTGGTTTGCACGTTAGCTGTAAATAAAGTATTGAAGTAATATATATTTACATTTAGGATACTTCTCAACCATATTTGACGTGGTTCGTTTATAACGAACGTTATAACGTTTAATCGCTTTTGTTTATTTTGAAAGGGTGTCAGAATTTGAAGGCGGAAGTGTCGGTTTAGCCTAGCGCGGATTTTTTTTCTGTGAGTTTCAAGTTGGTCTGTCAGCTTCTTCCTAGCAGTTCAGTGTGTGACTGAAATAGTAGAGCAAGGCTGAAGTCCAGCTGTATACAGAGCAGAAGGCCTGCTGCTGTAGCCTGCACTGGAGGTATTTCCTCTGTAACCCGGACTTAATTAATTCTCTGTTGGGTTCAACGGTGTCGTTAGCCGCTAACGGTGCAGCGTTAGCTGTTCACGCTAATTAGTGGCCTCAACTTTAGCCGATGTAATAAAACAGGAGTGTACGGCCATTAGCTTCGGTGTGGCTTTCAGACAAGAAATGGCGGGAGGCAGAGATCTCATGGACGGTGACCTGGAAGATGGAGAGATCTCTGGGTCCAGCTCGGATACTGAGATGGGACCAGCCACAGCAGCACAAGAAGCTCGACCCCAGGTTCCCCCGGCTTTCTGCGGCCAGTCTTTCCAGAACAGATCCTATGCTCAGACACTTCCAGCCGCAGCTTATCGCAGCACAGGTAGGACGGCAGAGTCTAGTGACAGTGACCCGGAGTCCTCTGACGAGGAGGCGGCTGTTTGGCGCCGGAAACGCCAGAAAGTGTCCAGTGCTCCACAGCCGCCTGCATGCAGCGCCCGGCTAGGGCCGACCCCTGTGCCCGCCCAGGGGACGACGGGTGGCCGCAAGGTGAATAACATTTGGGGCTCTGTAGTACAAGAGCAGTGCCAGGACGCTATCACTGCAGAACTTGGCATATTTGGCATGGATGGTGTTGGCATGTCCACCAGGAATGTGGAGACTTATAATTTCGTCCTAGCTCGGAAGATAATGGAGAAGGAGAGGGAGATGGAGGCACAGTCAAAGGAAGGAGGAGAAGTGAGCATGCTGGATGCTGAGCTGGAGGAGTACATGAAGGGTAGGGGGTCAGAGGAGAACACAGGAGGTGATGCAAAGAGAAAGAGACCTGCAAAGGAGCGGCTGGGCCCCAGAGCAGAGATGGACATCAAGGGCCGCTATGAGATCACAGAAGGTGACCCAGATGATAAGGTGATAGAGGAGATTGCGTTCAGGCTGCAGGAGCCCAAAAAGGAGCTGATCACTCGAGTTGTCAAAGTAGTTGGCAAGAAAAAAGCCATAGAACTTCTCGGAGAGACTGCCACCCTGGAGGAGAGTGGTGGTGTGTACACCATGGACGGCAGCAGGCGTCGGACACCGGGTGGGGTGTATCTCAACCTGCTGAAGAACACCCCCAGTATCACCAAGGCCCAGATCAAGCAGATATTCTTTGAGGAACAGGTGAAGGAGTACAAGAGCAAGAAGGCTGCCCAGAAGAGGAGGCGACATTTGGTGGCCAAAAAGATGAAGCAGGCCATCGGCACCCTAAACCTGCAGGAGCATGATGACGTCTCCAGAGAGACTTTTGCCAGTGATACCAACGAGGCTTTGGAGTCTCTGGAGGAAGCTGCAGAAGACGAGGAGGCTCAAGAGGAAGCTGCTGTGGGCACTGAGGAGACAGCAGTGGTCTACAACGCTGCAGACCTGGAGGTGTTTTGAAAATAGCCTGCTGTCTGAACAACGATGTTAATGAAACACTGAAAGCACTGAATATGTGATTGGTTCAAAATCCACACTGGTGTCCTTTTTTGTTTTTTGTTTGAAACCTTAGCAATAAAAGCAGCGCTTCTGTTAACAAATAGTTACAGCATGAACATGTTGATTGGAGCTTTTGCCGTTCAAATGTTGTTTTGCCTTTTAAAACCAGTCCTTCTCAACAAAATGATGTTGTGAGAGTCAAATTCATAACCATTTGTTGCTGTAAGTGTCATTATACAAACAGGTCTTGAGTTATTACTTTCATGGATGCACCTCGGTCTGGAAAATAATAAAAGTGGTGACTCAGGTAAAAGAATTAAAAAACTGTAGGGTTCTTTTTTTGTGCACTCACTTCCAAACACAAAATAACATAAATGTTATATAAGGTGAGTTTTAGTATCATCAGATCAGGATTCCTGTACTGACATTCATACCAAGTGGGGCTTCTCAAAGAAAACAAAGGCATTGAATGGCTGATGTAAAAGTGCTGAAGTGTCCACTAGATGGCAGCCATGTTCCAACTTCTGCAAGAGTGGAGAGCCCTTTTAGTCCAAGGCTGTATAGAAAGAACCCTTAACCGTTCCGTACAGCATATATAAAAACGTATAATATAAAAGAATAACTCAAGAATTAAACTGAAAAATGCAAAACTGCATGCATATGAAGTGCTGCCTGCTATAGTAAAGGTTAAACTACCAGGTCACAGGTGTCCTGTTTAATTTGTATAACTCTGGTACAAATGTACACAGTCTGCCTGGCTCAGGCGTGTCAAACATATGGCCTGAGGGCGAGAATCAGGCACACGTGATTATGAAAATGTAAAGGAGAAATTCTGTTTTTACAATGAAAAATAAATATATTCATCCATTGAGCACCACAAATGATAAACGTCCACCACGTTAGACCTTTCACATTTGTCATTCTTTATGCAGGTGGTTAGGACAGAGTGTACTCGTAAATGACATCCTCATCTCCAACTTAAACATCTCTGCACTGATGAAAATGTCAGTTCCTGCTTTTGTTTGGGGTTTTTTTTTGCGACACCACTACTCAACGAGTGGTGTCTTAAACAGGAATCCTAAATGTCAGCTGAAGAATGATGATTTCTACAAGAAAATCCTGAAAAACCATCGGCTCACGCCCTGAAGCTGAAGCACATTTAGGTCATGCATCAGTACAATGATCACACGTCAGCAATTAGTTTTTCACATAAGACCAGGTGGGTTTGGATAGCATTTTTTTCTTTAATACATGAATACACCATTTACAAACTGCACTTTATATTTACTCAGGTTATCTTTGTCTAGTATTAAAATTAGTTTGACAGTTATGCAAAAACCAAACACGTTTGATTCAGAGGAATCAAATATATGTTTGTTTTTTTAGAATTTGTGAAACCTGTGCTGTGCTTTCAACATCTGCAAAGGCCCAAAACCTGAAATCTGAAGACACAAATCTTCGTTGAGGTTCACTAACATTTTGTTTTACAAAGTCTCGCTTCTAAGTGTGAATGGTTGTCTGTCTCTGTGTGTTAGCCCAGGGTGTACCCCGCCTCCTGCCCTAAGACAGCTGGGATAGGCTCCAGCCCCCCTATATATATGTACAAAAAAAACAAGCTCAAGCTCCCAGGCCTCTGGTAGAGGACCCGAGCTTGAGGGTCCTGCAGTATCTTAGCTGTTCCCAGGACTGCGCTCTTCTGGACAGAGATCTGCGATGTTGTTCCCGGGATCTGCTGGAGCCACTCGCCTAGCTTGGGAGTCACCGCACCTAGTGCTCCGATTACCACGGGGACCACCGTTACCTTCACCCTCCACATCCTCTCGAGCTCTTCTCTGAGCCCTTGGTATTTCTCCAGCTTCTCGTGTTCCTTCTTCCTGATATTGCTGTCATTCGGAACCGCTACATCGATCACTACGGCCGTCTTCTTCTGTTTGTCTACCACCACTATGTCCGGTTGGTTAGCCACCACCATTTTGTCCGTCTGTATCTGGAAGTCCCACAGGATCTTAGCTCGGTCATTCTCCACCACCCTTGGGGGCATCTCCCATTTTGACCTCGGGACTTCCAGGTTATACTCGGCACAGATGTTCCTGTACACTATGCCGGCCACTCTGTTATGGCGTTCCATGTATGCCTTGCCTGCTAGCATCTTGCACCCTGCTGTTATGTGCTGGATTGTCTCTGGGGCATCTTTACACAGTCTGCACCTGGGGTCTTGCCTGGTGTGATAGACCCCGGCCTCTATGGATCTTGTGCTCAGAGCTTGTTCTTGTGCTGCCATATATATACATATATATATATACATATATATAGGGTTTTGGAGTTGACGTCACGCCGCAGTGCACTGTGGGATCGCGGCGCCACGTCAGTAGGCCAGGAAGCAGAACAAGCGCACAGTGTTGGAGTGTTGGAATCGGGACTGCCAGAACCATGCTCAAAATCAGCGCAAAAGACTGGGGCTGTAAGGGGCTGTATCGCGACCGATTGTGTCCAGACGCCAAGAGACGGTACTTTGAAAAAATTGCGTGCATCCGTAATGTGGACCCGTATGAAATAAGGAAGTGTAGTGGAAACCCAGACGACCACTGTGACCGCGTTGTGTGGACACAGAGAGACCTTGCTGTGATATGCATCTTCCCTGATGTGGATTTCTGGGAACCGCGCTTAAAGCAAGCACAAGACTTCTTTCGTAAAGTGTGCCTTCCTGAACTTGTTGGGAAATACTTCTCCAAACAACGTGCTGCTCTAAATAACCTGTAATGTTTCATTTTGTGGTTCAAGATTAATGCCAGCTGTGTGTTACCATGTAAATAGTTTGCATTTCATTTTTATGTGATTGCTAAGTACATGTGAACAGATCAAGAATAAAACAAACAAACAAATATACTATTCTTTTTTGTTTTATTAAAACAACTTCACACAAAGTACAACTATTTACAATGTACTGTACATCCAAAAAAACAGCTTTAAGAATACTCAACAGGAGCAAGTGTCATTTGGCCCTGGTTTGACAACAACACTGGGGCACATATTCACCAAAACACAGCAAACCTTAACGATCTTATCAAGAAGTGTTGTCTTCAGCCTCACATGATAAGAGTAATCGGATTGGCATTGTAGTGTGTAACATTTTGAACTTGTTGCGCTAACTACCTATTACTCGCTCAACATGAATTCTCAGGTGGGCAATTGCTCTTGTTTGTTCAACGTCCCTTGCATCAAGTGTCAGTAGCCTTTTGTGAAAGCTGGAATCTTGACCTCCGCACACATCATTCCTACAGCATTTCTGATGTCAAAGCCTCTGTCAGCCAATACTACGTCCCCTGGTAACAGCTTTTGAAGAATGCCACATCTCTCTGTGATGTGTTTATCTGATGCACGACCCCCCATCCCCTGGAAATGAAAGAAATAGCTCCATGGGGTGTAATCCCGATGAGGTATTTATGGTGTGTGTACCCTTGTAATGAGAGTATGTTTGTGCACGTGCCTTTAAATTAGATGGTCTTTCTGTTCGAATCTCAAAACAGTCAACAATGATGGCTACTCGTTTTCCAAAAGTTTCAGTAAACTGTGGAGGCATTGTCGCCTGCAGACAGTGCCTCTCAGGCCAGTGCACCAGTGCTCCTAAGCGGGCATACAAAACATCAATGGTATCGGTGAAGACAAAAGACAGTGTTTTGTGGGACACATCGAATGGATGACAAAGATGCTGGACTGGAAGATCAAGTCTCAGACGCATTAGTGTGAGTAAGAGCATTTGGAAACCTGTCAGTTTCTTCGATATTGGCAGGAAATCTTTGACAGTGTTGAAGAGGGACATTAAGACAGCATAACAATGTAGTCCAGTGTAATATCTTACTTTTTCAGTATCATCCTTTAAGAAACTTTCATTCAGCTCTGTCTTTTGCAACTGTGATTGAAGCAGTCTGTTCTCCTCTAGCAGCCGGTTTATTTCTGCTCTGCCCTGTTCATTGCACACACAATCCTTCGTATATATATATATATATATATATATATATATATATATATATATATATATCTGCCAAAGGTGCTACTGATGGGTCAAAGATCAGAGTACACTTTGGCCTATAAATTGATTCCATGGTTTCTATTTTAATGCCAACTGCTTATTTGTACTATGCTTTCATTTCAGAGTGCAATTAAAATAACAAATTTCCCACGTGTGGGACTAATAAAGGTTATCTTATCTTATCTTATCTTAATTAGACATTAAAATGCACCATTTTCAATTTGAAAAAAGTGGAAAAATTGAGGATTTCTAAAAGTTTTGAGTAGTGTAGCTTTTCAGTGAGAACTTCCTTTTTCATGACTGTAGCTGCTGAGTGAGGAGTCTTGCTTTCTTAACACTTGTGCTTAAATGTTAGTACTCATTCATTCAAAGTCATGATCAATCTTAGTCTTTCCTGTTTATCTTTCCTGTTTTTTCAAAGCAATTCCCAGATTCTTTGGAGGATTTTCCAGCTAATTAAATTTTTGACAGCACACGGGATTTTCATTGGAATGAAAAAATAAGTGGCTGAAAGCAAAAATGTGAAAAACCAAAACAATAAGATAAAAGAGTCTAAAAGGTTCCATAGTACTGTGTATATGTGTACAGAATATATGCTTAATAAAGCAGGTGTTTCACCTACAGAAGGAGCAGTAAACTAGCGTACAGTTCCAATATTTGCCTAACAAATCCGAGTTCTTACTTGACATAAACATGCCTGAGGAAACAAATGGCCCCCGCTAAAGCAGCTGCATCTAAATCAAAGTAAAAGTATACAGTCTCCCCACACAGCTCTGGGCAAGAATGAAAGCCTTTAATGGTGGTGGTGGATTTGTCAGCTGAAGCTCTTGGAAATGATCATTATCTCTGCTTGTGGCTGCCACATTAAAGGCCCAGTGTGTTGGCAGAAACATGTTTGATAATCCCACCACTTATGGCTGTTTTCATATTTGCTGGCAGATATATCTCCTCTGATAAGCTGTCACTGCGAACATCACGATTCCATGTGGCAATTAGGCAAGCAGATAAGGGTTCACAGAAGGTGCAGAGATCAGTTTCCTGCCATTGACTTTTACTGCCACTTCTTCTGCTCGCAGGCAGGCCGGAGCATGTGAATGCATCGTTTGGTTTAATGGGTAAAGCTGATCAAAGCATGATTTTCAAAGCCTTACTCATATGGAATTGTTACATGCAGTCTCTGGTCTCGGGACCTCTGTATCTGTCACCTGGCAACAAACTTGTTGCCTGGATACAACACGCTGTTTCCACTGGATTAAACAGGACGGGGATTGAAAGACCTGTATCTCACGACAGGCTGGGGTGGAAGTGCTGTGTGATGTTAGCACTGTCACTCCAGCAAATGAAATGTTGAGTGCTGCATATTAGCATGTCTTTGAGATCCACCCACAATCATCCAGCTGTGCTATGAATGAATGGCTCCCTGCCTGCTATGCAAAGACTTTCTTTAATCACTTGACCAGAAGTAAAATGCAGTCTGTGTTTATCAGAGCTAATTTTGGACACGCTGATGGAGAGGCAGAAATGCCACAACCACAATTACACCATGGATCTGCCATCATCCGTCCCATTCCTCTGTTGGACATTCTCAGTCTAACAGACAGTGGCTACAATTTTCACCTTCACTCTTTAACAGTTGCTCAGGGGTATATCAGGTGCCCGTTCAGTGGATTCGAACCTCCAACCTTCCGATCATGGGCCGACCACGCTACCTACTGAGCTATCCAAACCTTTAATTAACGACAGTAAATTAGATAACGTGATCAGAGTGGCTCAACACTTTGGCTGAAGCAAAGGTGAAGAGACAATGGATCACATTCCTACATGTGTATATCAGCTTTGAGGATGGCTTCTCTCCAAATATGATTCTGTTTTCCTCTTTGATTACTGAGAAATATTCTGCACATGGTTTATTACTAGTTTATTTTCTATTCATACCTCATGCGGGGTTCACAGTAACTGGCAACGATTTTCAGATTTTCTATTCTCACGTGCTTTCTAGCAACTTGCAACTTGGGGTTATATGTTGCCTGGAGCAGCTGGGGACTGGACCACCAACCTTCTGACGAGCAGATGAGCTGTTCTACAGAAGCTTAACCTGCCATGCACCTCCTTATTAAAAACCTCATCCAGTGCCACATCAGGGGCCCTGACGTGAAACCCAAACCTCGTCCATCCAAGACTTTGCTCAACCTACATGAAACCTGCCTCCCTCTAAATGTGAATTTTATTTTGAAAATCCAGTAATCTTAACTATGATCCATCTGTATGTCCACCTGTCTGTCTGCAGTTAAACTCCTACACAGAGCTGTATTTATAGGGAGGCATGTTAGTATCAGAGAGTCCTGACTGTACAGGACAAATGGACAGCCACATTGTGGTAATGATATGACAGTCCAGTCAAACTAAGCATGATCACAGTGGCCAGAAAAAAGAGGAACAGGCAGATAATACACGTAAAAACTGATAACTTCATCATCACATGACAGAAAATAATAGTTTGTCCAAAAAGGTGGATTTGTCACCAAAATTACATTTCCGTGTTTTTATCTGAAGTGCTGTAAAATTAGTGTTGATGTATCAAACCAATGAAAGTATAAGTTTGAAAAGCATCATTTAGTTCAGTTCAGTTTTATTTATATAGTGCCAAATTGCAGCAACAGTTTTCTCAAAGCACTTTATATTTTACAATAATACAGAAAACAACAACAACAATCCAATGATCCACCTGAGCAAGCTCTTGGAAACGGGGCGATATCTGTCAGCTCATAGCAAGAGGGTTTCTGACTTTTCTGTGTGAAATTTGAAATTTCTTCCTGGTCTCCTTTGGGTTCTCTGATTTCCTCTCACAGTAACCTAACACGCACATTAGGTTACGTGGTGATCCCAAACTGGCCACAGATACCAGGCATACAACCACTTCAGGCACCGTATGAATGTAGTTGTGGCCTGTAGTCTAAAGCAGCGGTCCCCAACCTTTTTTGCACCATGGACCGGTTTATGCCCGACAATATTTTCACGGACCGGCCTTTAAGGTGTCGCGGATAAATACAACAAAATAAAACTAGTACCGGTACCGAAAAAAAGAAGATTTATTCATAACACACTGAAAAGACCCAGGAAAACAGAGTTAACGATAAAAACGATAACAAAATAACGCTGAAAACCGATAAAAACCCTGAAAACTATACATTTCACACCTGAGCCTCAACTCTCGCGGCCGGTACCAAACGACTCACGGACCGGTCCGAGGCCCGGGGGTTGGGGACCGCTGCTCTAAAGCATGTTCAGTCAATAGTGAGATTGGAAAAGCTGCCGGTTCATTCCACCACACATTTGACATCATAACTTTACAAAATACATTCAAAATAATAGAAGAAGACAATTGGAAACATTTCCTGATGCTGTTTGAGTAAATGACACGAACTAATCTGGATCCAGTCTCATCCATGTGGATCCACTGACTCAGCTGATGGGTAGTGTGGAGTGAAGTCTTGGTCAGCCTGCAGTGTCAGACACTTAGTAGTCAGGTTTCAGTGGTCAGCTGACTGCAGACTCCATATACCATCACAGTTTAGCGGTTAGTTTAGAACAGAGAGACTATTGGACTCATCAGCTCTCATGCTGCGATACCTTTAGAGTATACAACCAGTGTTGGGGAGTAACGGAATACATGTACCGCCGTTACGTATTTAAAATACAAAATATGAGTAACTGTATTCCGTTACAGTTACCGTTTAAAAAGGTGGTATTCAGAATACAGTTACTTTGTTGAAATAAATGGATTACACTGCGGTACTTTCCTGTTTCATATTGTCGCGGGTCAGGACTGTTTGGGTTTTGTTTGACAGCTACGTTCTGTTGTTCCAGGCGGCAGCGTTACGGTTGCCATGGTTACAGGGCGACGCTCTCTCTCTCTCTCTGCGACTGCGTGTTTCCTGGGTGAGAGAGCGCCATTTCGTTGTTGTTGTTGTTGTGCTAAGCTAACAGGCAGAATGCTACAAGCATAGCTCTAAAGAATGCAGCATCATGGGTAGTGTAGTCCGTGTTGCAGGGAGAATGGACTGCCATACACGTTATGGGTCTGTGAGCGCGAGGAGGGAGAAAAAGGGGAGTGGAAAGGTACGAGTTGTCATCGAGGAAAAACGGGAGCTGGAAGCATGTAAATATAATAATAACCACTGCAGCCAAGAAGAGTGCCTGACGAGCCCAGCTGTAAGTAAGCTATTAAGACTCGACTGTACACCGTGTTCGTGTTTTCCTCTGAAAACAATAAGTTCCGTTGGAGCAGCCTTTCAACGCCTCTCTCTGTCTCTCGCAAGAAAAGTTGACCCACACAACAAAGTAAAGCTATTTTTCGGCTACGAGCCGACAGGGACCCCGCCGTATTAGTCAGAGGTCCCTTTACTACAGTTCGGAGTCGCGGACCTTCAGTAATAGTAATAAATCACACAGCAATAGTACATTCACGTTGTTGTAAAAAGCATGATAATATATTAAGTAATCCAAAGTATTCAGAATACGTTACTGTCATTGAGTAACGTAACGGAATACGTTACAGAATACATTTTGGGGCATGTATTCTGTATTCTGTAATGGAATACATTTTAAAAGTAACCTTCCCAACACTGTATACAACCAATCATGTGCATACAGAAATATTCAATATGATCTTTGCAGTGTTATCCTTTTATCTCTGCAAACATCTCTGTGAAAAAGCAGATGCTTCACACTCGCGCTCCTTATTTCTCAATAATCTTTAGTTATTGTCACAAGCATTTTTAAGTGTATTTAAGCATTTTTGGGGGGTCACAAGTGAATTTGACCAGTTTTGTAGGTTGATTGAGCTGGCCACAGTGAGTGAGTGTCTGTTTTTGGATCAGCAGTAACCAGCAAAAAACTAAAGAGGATCACTTTTCATATAATTTTAATAATAATAATAATGCTGCCTGAGAACACATTTTTGAGCGAGTACAAAGCCGCTTTGTGTGGATATAACTCCAGTGTCACTGATGCAGAGGTGTGGACTCGAGTCACATGACTTGGACTCGAGTCAGACTCGAGTCATTAATTTTATGACTTTAGACTTGACTTGAAAAAATGTTCTAAGACTTGTGACTTGACTTGGACTTTTACACCAATGACTTGGGACTTGAATTGGACTTGAACCGGTTTACTTGAAAAGACTTGATATTTTACCCCAAATATAAAATTTAACATACATATTATATAGAGATTGAAAATGTGACGTCATTCACGGGTAGAACCGCAAAGGATTCTGGGAACTCATGGCAAGCGGTACTAGCTAAAATCAGTTACACAGCAATAAAAAGAAACACAAAAATGTCAAGAAGCTGTTGTATTATTAACTGCAATAGCCGGTCGCATGACAGCCACGGGAAGCCGACGGGTAAAGAGATCGGTTGTTATCGGATTACGTCGTTGAAGAGAAATTGTTCGAGCCATGTTTCCGAAGTAACAAAGACGCGACTGGATTGCAGCCATTCAAAGGTCAAATATAACGTCCCAGAACCCTCCAGCTCACAGGTTAGTCTGCTCCAAGCATTTACACAAAGGTCAGTCTGCTGTTGTAGTTAATGCGTCATTTTCATAACATAATTGGTGATATAGGTTACAAGCAAGTCTGGCGCTGAACAGAAATTGTCGCGCTATGCTCCTTTGTTTATTGTGCATAAATAGTGAATTGTCCTGACGCAATATTGCGTTTCGCTTCTGTTATTATGGTACATTGACAAAAACATATACTTTTATTCACAGGATAAAACAGGTTTTTTGTATCACTAATTGCCCAGTACGATTACAGCATACAGTATTATTGTCACTGCTACATTTCTGTGATGCTACCAGAAATTATTTCCACTACTAATTAATTACCGTTGAGCTCAAAGGTCCTATTAATAAACGGTTAACGAACCTGTATTTATGAAGACGATTTGTGAGACTGGTAAACTTATGATGTGTACGATGGTCTTTACTTTCTACACGGTGCATTTCAAGGTCCTGCACCCATCCGTCGGTAAACTGTACCTGGGCTTGTTGCAGTGACCTGAAGTTACTAAACTTCATGAGTGTATGCACTCACTCCAAGAAGCGTATAATTATAAATATGCATATAAATATGCTACGATGAGATAGCTGACTTCATCTAACTAGCAAATGTTGTCCAGGCTACGTTGGTGATACAGTTTTTTTTAATGTGTATGATATTTTTGTCATGCGATTTTAAAGCCGGTCCTACAACCGCATCCAAGAATAACATGCAGCGTATCTCAGAACTGTCGGTGAAAATTATTCTTGGAGCTAGGTTTAATTGAGCTGCATTTTAAAGAGGTGCAATTTCACAATTTGTGTATATTTTCTAAGTTCACTATTTTGTCATGTGTTGAGAAAAACACAGATTTTAAAATTACATGGTCTAATATTTACATTTAGCATAACTGCAACATGCTTTTTTTCGTTTTTTTTTTTTAAAGACTCGAAAGGACTTGAAATTCAAAGTTTCAGACTTGTGACTTTACTCGGACTTTTACACCAGTGACTTGAGACTCGACTCTGACTTGTCTGACATTACTTGAGACTTGACTTGAGACTTGAGGATAAAGACTTGAGACTTACTTGAGACTTGCAAAACAATGACTTGGTCCCACCTCTGCACTGATGTCCTTTCATGCAGCCATTGATCAGCTGTTACTGGCATCTTCTGATGCATTTCCTTTCAGTGATGTTCCTCAGGGGTGACGTGGGAGGCCTCTTTTAAGCAGCCAACTATATCAGTGCTATTTATGACTGTCTCATTACAAAGCTTCAAACATGTGCGACATAACTGCGATCAAAGGCTTGACTTGAATACTCAGACATACAGTGGGTCAACACTTCTGCTGTGTCATGGGAAGACCTAAATTACAATTTCACAAGACAAAAATATCTCTCTTGATTTGTGTAAGAAAGGAAATCTGAGTTGGTGGTTTTGGGCGGGTGTCGCTCAGTTGGAAGAACACAGCCGACACAGCCGAGGTCAGCAGTTTGATTACAGCTGCAGCTTCGTATTCAGATATGAGTGGAGGTATATTAGTGGGCACTGAGTGTGAATGGGTCTGATGTGTGAGTGAAATTCCCACAGTTAACTAAAGATCAGTGGCTATTATGGAACTGTACCTCACACACAAGCAGTCCCGTGTGAGAGACCAGGCACATGGACTGTAGCACAGGACAGTCACTTAGAGATAGGGTGAGAAGTTTGGCCATCCGGGAGGGGCTCAGAGTAGAGCCGCTGCTGCTCCACATGGAAAGGAGCCAGCTGAGGTGGTTCGGGCATCTGACAAGGATGCCCCCTGGGCGCCTCCTGGGTGAGGTGTTCCAGGCATGTCCCACCGGGAGGAGGCCCTGGGGCAGACCCAGGACACGCTGGAGAGATTATATCTCTCGGCTGGCCTGGGAACGCCTTGGTGTTCCCCGGATAAGCTGGAGGAGGTGGCTGGGGAGAGGGAGGTCTGGGCCTCTTTGCTTAGGCTGCTGCCCCCGCGACCCGGCCCCGGACAAAGCGGATGAAGATGGATGGATGGATGGATGGATGGATTTGATTCTGATTCACAAGGTCCTGAATCGATTTGATCCACAATTCGATTTGATTCAATTCGATTCGATTCGATTCGATTCGAATCTGGGAAATTTTGCCTCAGACAGTCAGAAATATTATAATTCAGATCATGCATCAGTACATTCCCATATTTTTGTATCTATAGAAACAAAGCTGACACTTGTGAGACTTTATCAAAGGTGTGAGCATCACAGCAGATGCCTTTGTGTCAAAGTAGCTGAAGATAAAACAGAAAAACATGAAGGTGATTTTCCTGGCCTGGATTTTATAAAAAGATTCTGCATTAGATCAAAAAAGAAAGAAAACCATGAATCAACACATGAACATTACCTGATGCTGCTGAAGTGAAGCAGAGCAAAGTTACAGAGGTTTGATTAGAGACACAGCTGAGAGTTTTGCAATTATGCATAATTTAAAAAGTTTACATTTGATCAGTAGCCTATTGAACAGCAGAAATTAGGGTTTGTTGGAAGTAAGTAAAAGGAAAAAAACAGCGGCCGACAGCCTGTAAACAACGGCAGACTTGTGTAACAAGCAAGTTAATAATGCAGAAAACAGATTTTTAGACGGGAAACTGTTCTTGAAGTACACTGAGTGTCATGATTCGGCTGTGTGCAGGCTGGATGAGGACCCAATCGCAAACTCACGGAGGCAGGAATTAACTCAAAATTCACAGCTTTATTGTTGGAGAGCAAAACCATACAAACTAAACTGGGAAACTATAACGTAATAGACGGAGAAACACACGGCCATGAATGAGGGAGAACGCGACACAGAACAGAGGGAGACGCGGACATAAATACACAGAGGGTTAACGAGGGAAGTGGGAGCACGGCTGACACAGATAATCGTAACGAGACAGGGCAGGAGTGAACGCAACATGACGCATACTGACGAGAGACTGTCAAAGTAAAACAGGAAGTACACAGAGGTTCAGACAGGAGGAGAGAGAGCACAGACATAACGGGCTGGGGAAAACATTGAATAAAACACAAGGAGGGGAGACGAGGGCTCACAGATACACAGAGGGGCACACAGGGGGTAAAAGTCACAAGGGGAAGTCAAATAAGGAACAACTTAACAGAACAACCTAGAAACCAGGACATAAATAAAGAACAAAACACAAAACACACAAAAACTAAGAATACTGTGCCAACATGGCCCAGGATCATGACACTGAGAGAGAGAGAGAGCTGTGCATGAAGTGTAATTTTATTGTGGTGGAAGCAAAACAGAAAAGTCAGAGGGAATAGTGATGGGATTTCCAGCTCTTTTTAGAGAACCGGCTCTTCAGGTTGTTTTGTTGCTTTAATTAATTTATTATTAACAATAATTTTAAATTATGCACAAAAGGAATTACTAATGTAAAAAAGTGGTTTTATTTATATATGTTTATATATAAATATATGCGGTGGCCCCTAGAGACAAAACACGTACAAACTACAAAACACATTTCTAGCGTTAACTGAACTTCAAAACAGAGCTACTAGATCACTTAAATTACACAATTGAAAGCATATGTGTATTGTTTGTGTATTTATACACAAGCATTCATATATATTCAAATAATTTAAAAAAATGTTCATTTACCTGTTATTACCACACACCAAATCCGGTCGTTGGTACTTCCTGGCTTGTGTAGCCACGAGGTAACAAAAGCTCAACACTGCCCCCTAGCATCCTGGAGCATTTCTGTTGTGTTTTGTACGTGTTTTGTCTGTAGGAGCCACCGTAAATATACTTTTATTTATTCACTCCACATAAAATCTAATAAATAAATCATATAATACAAAAACCAACTATTCACATTTCAACTTTTAACTATTTAAATTTTCAGCTCTTTCCTTTTAAACAAATTTAAAGTGAAACAACACAAAACACTGCAAACCACAACACAATTAAATATAAACTAAAATATGAAAACAAAAAGAACATGCATGTTCTCTGTCATATGGGCCTGCATGAATAAACTTTCTGAATCCTTTATCATCCGCAACTGAAAATAGCTGTGGATGATTACTATAGAGATTGACAGACCACGTGACTTTCGCTCATTGCATGCCGTGAACTCGTGGCAAAACAATCCAAGTACCTGCATCAAATGCAAGCATTTGCAGCACCGCAAAACGTTCATTCTTCGGTTCCAATAAATTCTTGCTTTTTCTTTGCCGCCCAAAAAGTTATGTACAAAACGAAGGAGAACAATGCCGGTCCGTACAAAGACAGACTTGATGAAAGTCAAAGAAAAGATACGAGGAAAAAAAATCAAACCAGTGAAAGTGTTAGACCCTTACGAGCACACAGAGGGACAAAATACGTTAGCGTGCTGCCCAACTTTCACCAGCTCATATTTATAATTATACGGTTCTTGGAGTGAGTGCATACACTCATGAAGTTTAGTAACTTCAGGTCACTGCAACAAGCCCAGGTACAGTTTACCGACGGATGGGTGCAGGACCTTGAAATGCACCGTGTAGAACGAAAGACCATCGTACACATCATAAGTTTACCAGTCTCACAAATCGTCGTCATAAATACAGATTCGTTAACCGTTTATTAATAGGACCTTTGAGCTCAGCGGTAATTAATTAGCAGTGGAAATAATTTCTGGTAGCATCACAGAAATGTAGCAGTGACAATAATACTGTATGCTGTAATCGTACTGGGCAATTAGTGATACAAAACAACTGTTTTATCCTGTGAATAAAAGTATATGTTTTTGTCAATGTACCATAATAACAGAAGCGAAACACAATATTGTGTCAGGACAATTCACTATTTATGCACAATAAACAAAGGAGCGACAATTTCTGTTCAGCGCCAGACTTGCTTGTAACCTATATCACCAATTATGTTAAGAAAAATGACGCATTAACTACAACAGCAGACTGACCTTCGTGTAAATGCTTGGAGCAGACTAACCTGTGAGCTGGAGGGTTCTGGGACGTTATATTTTGTCTTTGAATGGCTGCAATCCAGTCGCCTCTTTGTTACTTCGGAAACATGGCTCGAACAATTTCTCTTCAACAACGTAATCCGATAACAACCGATCTCTTTACCCGTCGGCTTCCCGTGGCTGTCATGCGACCGGCTATTGCAGTTAATAATACAACAGCTTCTTGACATTTTTTGGGTTTCTTTTTATCGCTGCGTGACTGATTTCAATTAAAAGCCTGCGTGCGCTAGTACCTCTTGCCACGAGTTCCCAGAATTCTTTGCGGTTTTACCCCTGAGTGACGTCACATTTTCAATCTCTATACCTTTCTAATGTGACGTTGTTGTCCCTGGCTCTTTCTCTCTCTCTCCCTCCCGCTCTGTTCCTGTGCTACTGCCAGTGTAACTACCGCCCCTCCCCCCTCTGCCCAGCAAAGCACAAGACTGCGTGAGGAGTGAAGCGGGAAAAAAGTGCGAGAGAGAGGGTGAGAACCCCCCCACGGCTCCCAATAAGGAGTTGGCATCGTTCACTTCAAAGAGTCAGAACTAAGAGCCGTTTCGTTCGCAACAGACACATCACTACTATCACTAAGAGTGAGTTCATGATGATGTTTATGTGAAGCGTAGTTTGGATCTTCTTTTGCTGCTGGTTCCGTTTGGAGAGAGATCAAACTAACAGCTTTAGAATCAGCAAAAAAACACAGGCGTAAACACAAAACCGCCGAAACATCAGAATCAGCGAGCTGTCGGCTTTCAGCCCCGACTGTGTCCGTGCCATCGGTGAGAAAGGCGACATCTCACTGATCCTGATCTGTCGGCGGGTCCGAGCTTTGTGTTTACGTCTCCGTGCAGAATCCGTGTTCCTGCTCTCTTTTACTGTTTTAGCTGTTTGGTGGTTGTTGACATCAGAGGCGGAGCCAGACATTTGAAACACCCGGGGCTTAGCCCTAAAGGGTAGTATGCATGTGGGATTTATTTATTTTTTTTTGGGGGGGGTGTAGAAATGACTGAAAGATTAATTGGCTCTGTTTTGAGTTTTGTTCAAAAAAGAATGACTTCATATAGGGAAAAATCTATATCACATGTGCAGGACACCTTAGACTAGTTTTTTAATTAAGCAGCGAGGCAGAACAAAGTCGGGGCTGCATCAAGACACGAGGACTAAACCCCGATTCAACCAGGCCCAGAACTGATCCGGAATTAACACAGGACTGCAACAGTTCAAAATCAGGACTACTGAGGACTTAACCAAGACAGAACCAGAATCAGAACTAGATGATAGTAGCACTAAAAATCATCATAGACCTGCACTACACTTATTTTTTAATTCTACCAAAGTCCACTATTTAGATTGAGAAAAGTTTATATAATTATTTAGCCTTGTTGTGCAAACAAGCCTGCATAACTTACGGAGCCCCCCAGGGGACATGGGAGAAAAAAAAATTAGGGAGGGAAAAAAAAAAAGAATTAGGGAGAAAAAAAAATTAAGACGGACTTTTGCGAGATCTCGCAAAAGTATTGCGAGCGCTCGCAAAAGTATTGCGAGATCTCGCAAAAGTATTGCGAGCGCTCGCAAAAGTATTGCCACAAAGCGTACTCTGACCTGGCCGTCTTGGTTGAATTTATAGACAACCAATTGCAGTACTCTGGGCAGCTTCACGGATACCGATGGATGTACGCTAAATGCAGGGAACATGGACTACGCGTGAGGAAAGAGGATGTGCGCTTGGTTTTGAAGGAGCTGGATCCCCGAGGCGTCGCACTGAGGCAAGCAGTACGTTTCAGGCGGAGGAACTATTTTTCAAAAGGGCCGAATTT
Organism: Astatotilapia calliptera; assembly: GCF_964374335.1. Lineage (NCBI taxonomy): Eukaryota > Metazoa > Chordata > Actinopteri > Cichliformes > Cichlidae > Astatotilapia > Astatotilapia calliptera. The sequence continues at coordinate 257,205 of NC_137438.1, forward strand.
CATCTGGCACATGGACTCCTACGACAAACTGAAGCCATATGGCATCTGTATCAATGGTAGTATTGACGGTTTCTCGAGAAAAATAATCTGGCTTAATGCATACACAACAAATAGTAATCCGAAAGTGATCGGGGGGTATTACATAGAAGCGGTGCAGCGTTTAAAGGGCTGCCCTAGAGTTGTGAGGGGCGATCTTGGAACTGAAAATGGCCATGTTAGAGGCTTTCAGCGTTTCCTTGTGCCCGTGGCTCCTAACGACACCCCTGAGAGTTACTTGGAGGGAGCAAGTACCGCCAATCAAAGGATTGAATACTGGTGGCGTTTTCTTCGCAGCCAGTGTCTGGAGTTCTGGTTATCCTTATTTGCAGACATCAGAGACAACGGGTACTTTGATGGTGGGTTTCTGGACAAAAACCTCCTTCAGTTTTGTTGCATGGGACTCATCCAGGTGAGTTAATAAAATATGTTTTGTTGCGTGCCTGGATGCATGCGTGTGTGAGTGAGAGATAAAGGAAACTGAGGAAGTGAAACGTCTCCTGTACTCGTTTGTGGTGTTCCCATTATCACAAATGTGGAAGCCAACTGCTCAGCCTCTGTGTGGTGGTGGAGGACCCCCATCTTTTTTTTCGGGCCTCCGCTTTTTTTCTAGTGGCCATAACGGGTCACATTTGAGCATACAGAGTAAGCAAATATGTACTTGTAATGTGCTCAGATAATTTCAATAAGTGCTTACAGAAAGACAATTAATGTAGCCTCTAACTGCAATTGATTTACATCGGACAAACAGACCAAGCACTATGGCTCATAATACAATTACACCTCACCTGTTTGGACTATATTTTTATATTTCATTTTTACTTGCTGCCAGGAACGTTTGGGGCCTGTTGGGTTGCACCTGCGCTCACATCACATCACAAAATAAAATGTATAAAATATAAAATAAAATATAATAAATAACGTGTTAAATGGGTGGAAATCCCTAGATCAATGTTTAAATTAACACTCACGCATTTAGTTTTTTAATGTTGGTTAAACAAAACTGAAAAAATAAAGAACTAAATAGAGACCTTTTGAACTCTTAGAATTTCTAATAGATATAAACATTCTTTTTTTGTCACTGAATTTATCTGAAGCTTATTTTATCAGCTGAATAACAAATTCTTTGCACCCACCTGTTCTGTTGATGAACAGCAATTTCATTCGAATGCTATTTTTGCAAAACTCACCACTTCTGAAAGGATGATATGTGTTGTTGAACTACCGGACAAATAAACTGAAATCTAATCAATTTCTAATTATTTTTGGACTATGTAGTACAGACAACTAAAAAATTGCAAATGACAAAAGCATATCGACAACATCTGTGTATTGACTGCCTGTGTTCCCAGGCACTTTAATTTCAGAGAAGGGTAGACAGAAGTGCATAATCTGTCAAAAATGTAGCAATACTTTATAATTAACCATATATACTATTTAATCTAATTAGAAATCCTGGCCTACAATCTTGTTTATCCTAGAAACTGTTAAATCTGATTATCATTGCTTGTTAATTTGTAATTATATAAGACAGTATAAAGAATTGTGAATCATCTGTATGTCACATTATGGCAAAGTCCTTTCAAAAAAAAACAAACTTGTGATGGCAATATGATTTTTAACAAAACAACTAGTAAACATTTTGGAAGCTAATCAAGGGAAAATAGGACTTATTGTTACAAGATGTTTATAGGCCACATCAGCTTTAAGAATTTGTAAACAGGGTCTTATCATTAACTTTCAATAACTTCTTTCGCAACCATAGTGACATTCTTTACTAATATTAATGGACTTTTCACCCTAAAATCAAATTTACAAATTTTTCTGTTCGCTAGCTGTAGTATTCCTTAATCCACACTGTTTTAGTGTGAGTTGCCCAATTTTAGAGATATTGACTGTACAAGCCTACCCCTCTCTTGTTTCACATGGTACTTAATGCTTAGTAGCAAAGTCCTTATGTAGCTTCATGTTGTTTTTCAACAAGGAAGAGATCTCTACAGCTAATATCTCCCAAAACTAGGCAACTCACGACAAAACATTCTAGATGGATAAACAGCAAGCCAATGTGTGTCACTGCGGGGTATGCAGGTGTGTTGAGAGAACGTACCCAAAAGCAGACAAGGAGAGAGAGAGGACAATCAACTTAAAACAAAAGCGAGCCTTCATTCTGGCTGATGGCTGGAGTAAAAGAAAATAATGACAATGTGTACAGCAAATTTTGATGTGATCTGTCCCTCTAACGCTAAACACAAACCTTGTTTTCAACAGAAGTTAAAGATGTGGTCATTTTCAAAGAATTTTAAACAATAAAGAGTCCTTGTGAAATCTGACCTAACATACAACTAAACCATCAGAAAATTAAATTTGTGACTGCTTGTTATACGGCTGAATATATCAAATGCTTCAATGACAAAATGAAACAAGACAGAATTTATGAACTCAAGGATAATCATACAAATAAAAATTACAGCTCTAACCATTAGTACACTCATCAAGTTCAAATGATGTCCATTTCAAAGTAATTGCTGGAAAGGACATTGTCGAACTCTGTGCGAAATTCAGGATAAGAACTGTAAGTGCATGGCACTTCAAGGGTAGCTCCACAGGTGTGAGCAACAGGCCTTCTGTTGAGCCCAGTTTCAGCATTAAAGCACACCAAAATTTTGTCAACACATATCACGGAAGATCCTGTGCAGAAGCGCAGGATTTTTTCAGCTTTGGTTTCATCAGCGTTTTTAACATAACGCTGAAGATGGTTAAACGTTGTTTGTTCTCCGTGAGACAGCATGATTTTTGTTGCTTCAAATAGCTGCACTAGTCTTTTGCCTGTGGCCTTCTTTGTCTCATACAGAGATAACACACTTTCCTTGTCTGCCAGTTTCAGCTGCAGATGTGCCATGGGTGTGGAGCAGCAATCCATTATATACTTTGGCTCTTGGAGAATGGCCTTATGAGCCATTGTTTCAATGGCAGGCTGCATGTTGTTCTTAGGTGGTAGGAAGTGGGAACCCATCCTTGTAAAAAGGTCAAGCAGGTCCTCTTCATCATTTTCATCCATTGTGCCTTGGAGAGCCTTCTCAACAGCTGATCTCTCAACAGGAGGCAGATAGTTGAGAAACGATGCAATCAGAATGTCTACATCAACTGAGTCCATTCCGTGGATGCAGGCTAAAATGAAAGCCCTTGACAGCCTCACTGGAAAGACACCATGGTCTAGTAAGCCTTTCACCCATATCTGCCCAACTGCTTGCCATTCAGCCTCACTAAAGTCTGGCCTCAGCCTTGGAACTCGTTCATTTTCACCTTCACACTGTTCCAAAAATTGCTCCCAAAATGCAGTGTAAACCTCCCTTGACACCCCAGCATCATCAACAGCATTTTCATTTACAAAGTTCATCTTTAAAGTCACATTCAGAATGCGACTGTCTATAAATACAGCCAAAAGATCATCAACAACTTTTATCCTGCGAATTGATACATGTAGGGGGCTCTGTGGGTCTCCTGAATTTGATGGGGAAAGTTGGTTGTTTGAATCTAAACGCAAACCTTGTGCAATGAAATTCAGTCCATGGTCCTGAGTAAAAGACAAAACATGCACATTCCATAAGAAATGCAAATGAATTGTACAGATTACACAATATCAATGTTCTGAAAAAGTTTGAAATTTATTTGTCTAATTTTAGTGGGCTGTACATTCCCAAACCATGGTTGCACTGACAATTTATATATAACATTAACATTGTGGCCTGATGGATGTCCTTGTATGCCTCACAGAAAATTATACAAGTGTTCTTTACATGTATGAGAAGACTCACTTATGTGCAAAATAGGAAGAGAACACAATAGTGACACCAAAACAATGTCTCACTGCTGTGTTATGTAAATAACTTGATTTCAAGACTAAATTTCCTGTTTAATCTTATGTTAATGTAAAACACTGGAATTGTCTCTCAACTGACAATATCCTTTTAATTCAAATAGACCCACAAACTGCCATATCCTCAGAAAATAGCATGACATTTTTGGCATCTCTACAGTATGTAAAGGTAGGTGTTTATGGTTGCCTGAATTGATCCATCTTACCTGTGCAATCTGGGGTGCTTCCTCTTGTATTGACTGCATATGGGGTGTGGGCAAGCCATTAGCTGAAGACAATGGTAGCAGGAAACCATCCATAGGTAATCCATTTGTGTCGGCATTCTGAGAAGGAAGTATTGCATTAATTGACAACAATTCAATTCAATTCAATTTTATTTATATAGCGCCAAATCACAACAAAAGTCGCCTCAAGGCGCTTCATAGATACAGAGAAAAACCCAACAATCATATGACCCCCTATGAGCAAGCACTTTGGCGACAGTGGGAAGGAAAAACTCCCTTTTAACAGGAAGAAACCTCCGGCAGAACCAGGCTCAGGGAGGGGCGGCCATCTGCTGCGACCGGTTGGGGTGAGAGAAGGAAGACAGGATAAAGACATGCTGTGGAAGAGAGACAGAGGTTAATAACAGATATGATTCAATGCAGAGAGGTCTATTAATACATAGTGAGTGAGAAAGGTGACTGGAAAGGAAAAACTCAATGCATCATGGGAATCCCCCGGCAGCCTACATCTATTGCAGCATAACAAAGGGAGGATTCAGGGTCACCTGGTCCAGCCCTAACTATATGCTTTAGAAAAAAGGAAAGTTTTAAGCCTAATCTTAAAAGTAGAGATAGTGTCTGTCTCCCGAATCCAAACTGGAAGCTGGTTCCACAGAAGAGGGGCCTGAAAACTGAAGGCTCTCCCTCCCATTCTACTTTTAAATACTCTAGGAACAACAAGTAGGCCTGCAGAGCGAGAGCGGAGCGCTCTAATAGGGTGATATGGTACTACAAGGTCATTAAGATAAGATGGGGCCTGATTATTTAAGACCTTGTATGTGAGGAGCAGGATTTTGAATTCTGGATTTAACAGGAAGCCAAAACAGGAGAAATATGCTCTCTCTTTCTAGTCCCTGTCAGGACTCTTGCTGCAGCATTTTGGATTAGCTGAAGGCTTTTCAGTGAGTTTTTAGGACTTCCTGATAATAATGAATTACAGTCGTCCAGCCTGGAAGTAATAAATGCATGAACTAGTTTTTCCGCGTCACTCTGAGACAGGATATTTCTAATTTTAGAGATGTTGCACAAATGGAAGAAAGCAGTCTTACATATTTGTTTAATATGTGCATTGAAGGACATGTCCTGGTCAAAAATGACTCCAAGGTTCCTCACCGCGTTACTGGAGGCCAAGGTAATGCCATCCAGAGTAAGAATCTGATTAGATACCATATTTCTAAGATTTTCAGGGCCGAGTACAATAACCTCAGTTTTATCTGAATTAAGAAGCAGAAAGTTAGCGGCCATCCAGGTCTTTATGTCTTTAAGACATTCCTGCAGTTTAACTAATTGGTGTGTGTTATCTGGCTTCATGGACAGATAGAGCTGGGTGTCATCTGCATAGCAGTGAAAATGTATGCTATGTCTTCTAATGATACTGCCTAAGGGAAGCATGTATAATGTAAACAGAATTGGTCCTAGCACTGAACCCTGTGGAACTCCATAATTAACCTCAGTGTGTGAAGAGGACTCTCCATTTACATGCACGAATTGGAGTCTATTAGATAGATATGATACAAACCACTGCAGCGCAGTACTTGTAATACCTACAGCAAGTTCTAATCGCTCTAATAGGATATTATGATCAACAGTATCGAACGCTGCACTGAGGTCTAGCAGGACAAGCACAGAGATGAGTCCACTGTCAGAGGCCATAAGAAGATCATTTGTAACCTTCACTAAAGCTGTTTCTGTGCTGTGCTGAGCTCTGAAACCTGACTGAAACTCTTCAAATAAACCATTCCTCTGCAGATGATCTGTTAGCTGTTTGACAACTACTCTTTCAAGGATTTTTGATATGAAAGGAAGGTTGGAGATTGGCCTATAATTAGCTAAGACTGCTGGGTCTAGAGATGGCTTTTTGAGTAAAGGTTTAACTACAGCCAGCTTGAAGGCCTGTGGTACAAAGCCGATTATTAGAGATAGGTTGATCATATTTAAGATCGAAGAATTAATTAATGGCAGGACTTCTTTGAGCAGTTTTGTAGGAATGGGGTCTAAAAGACACCTTAACCCTTCAAGATTAGAAGACTCTTCTTCAATCTTCTACCTTGGCCTATTCTAAGTCATGAATGTTCTTAAAAAGTCTGCAAAATATGTCAATAGGTATTAAGAAATAGAACAAAAATACACCACTTTATTTTCAGCCTACATGTCTCACTTACAAGAGTAAAAAGACATATTACAGTGGAATCCCACAGGTTTTTATCAGATCTTGATGTACTTATTGCTACTTAAAATGTTGTATTACTGCTGCAAAAAAAATCAAGTTTTAAACAAACAAGAGATGAATTCTGATTAATAGAAATTGAGCAATTCTTTCACAGTACTGTGAGTTATTTCTTTTAAGATCCAAAAGAATATTACAGAAAATAACACACATGCTTAAATTTTGTCCAAGCAGGAATGCATGATCAGCTTTTTTAAAATCAGAACTATGCAAGTTACTGAATTTGATTATTAATAAATTTCCATATTTTGTCACACTTGAACCATATCAACCCCAACTGTCCATGGTCTTACCTGTCTGAGATCCTCACTGTTGACATAATTCAGGGTTATCACGACTGTGTCATCACCATCTGCTCTGACAAGATCCTCTTCAGGATTCCATACAACCGTATCCGCTTCGTCTATGTGTGGAAAACGACATTCCAAATCTTCTGGAAGTTTGTCCCAGGACTCTAGTTTGAAGGATTTGTTAGGAACTATACTGGTCAGATCAATAATTTCAGAGCAGTGGTCAGGGAAATCATGATCACTTGAGTCAGTCTGCTGCCGCTGTCCCACGACAGTGTTTTTAATGTCTGTTGGGGTTGAATGCATATGATGGGATTTTTCTGGACTTTGTGTTGTCACTGCCTCACAGAGTGATTTCAGTTTTTTTGGATTGGGTTCCATCTGGAAATTGTGAATCTGTGAACCAGAAAACAAGCGCAAGACACAAACGAAAATAATTCAATTATTTTTTCAGCAGCCAGTCATTTTGTACATGTTAATGAATAAAAAGCTGTAAGTCTTTCACAGATGTATTAAATGTACCTTACCACACAAGTCAACAACAAATTCCTGGAATAATTTCATCCTTCAGAAGTGCAAATATTCGTAGATGTACATAAAGCACTTGAATAAGACAACTCTTTATTGCAGTTGCACAGTCAAACCTAGTACAATAGTACAATAGTACAACAAAATTAGAAAATGTCGCATGTTACCACCGAGCACTACTAAACACAACAAAATACAGTAACTTTAAAGTGATCATTATTTTTAATAATAACTTTCTTATTTTAACAAACCTGTTTGCCAGTGTCACTGTCAGATGAATCCCCATGTTCAAGTAGATCTGGGACAAAATCATCTGTCTCACTGTCAAATCCAAGTAATGTCACCGGTGAATCTTCTTCAGTTATGCTGACAGAAAAATCCTCTTCAGATGAGGACTGAACTGTTAACAATGTTTCATCTTTCGTGCAAATGTAAAATCTCAGGAGCTTCAATTTGGTTTGTTCATAAAGTTTGCCAACAGTGTCATCTAAAGCAATCGGATTTCTTTTAAAATCACAGATATCAATGACAAAGTCTTCAACTCTCCCTTTTGGCGAGTACCCATCTGGAAAAAACAGGTCCTTTCCCATTTCCAAAATCTTAGCTACAGTTGTAGTTTTTTCCACAGTTGCATGTCTTGTTCCTCCACCATTTCTGGTTCTCACTTGACGGTATTCATTACTGCTTAAATGAAGCCATCCGATTTCTATTTTTCTGCAGGTCTTCTCTGCTGCAGTATTTCTCTGTCTTGCCATCCCTTCACTTTGCTTTTGGAACACACCTGATGAACCACACAGCACTCCTTTGGTTTTTGATCTTACTTTCCGTGCCGCAATTTTATCTCTTAGGTTCTGCAGAACAGTCTCTTTATCCGTGCTTTACTTAGTTTGTTGACAGAAGGACTGGACAGCTAGTCTGTCACCATATGTCCTTATGTATTTTGCCATTTGTCCATCAGTCATGACGGACAGCACTGCCTTATCCACCTGCAGACATAAAACATTAGAGAAATGGTATTAATATACTTTTACTCTAGGAAGCCACACTAGCACACATGGAATACTAACTGTATTAGAATAGAGTTCTCAATCACTGTTCATGATCATTATCAAAAGTTACTCTGTCAACTTCTGTCTTATTACTTTACTGTTGCTGTGTTAGTATTAGTATAGTAATAGTAGTAGATATTTATATATGTTGGGAGAAAACCCTGCAAAATAAACCCAGGAGGAATAGAGACACAATGAGACAAAGTTACTTTTTTATGCTTAACGTGTACACGGGTGAGCTGCTGGAAACAACCCACAACCATGGACAGTGGCTTGGCATTTTTATTGGCACAAATCACAGAGACAGTGAGAACAGGATAAGAAAATAATAAACAGATAAAATAAACAACTCCATATATGGTGCTAGTCTCGTCAGCTGAGAGCTGGGAGAGATAAAACAATATGTCCCCGAAACAATATGTCTTTGCTGGGAAAGTCTAAAAAGACACTTCTAAACTAATCTAACCACAGACAAAGGACATCTTTGTACATTTAAAAGAAGGTAAAGAAACATAGAATCATTTTTCCTGTAGCAATATACTACGTTACTAAAAAATATTTTGCTAGTAAGGTATAAGTAAGGTAAGTTCCACCAAGTATTTTGTGCCATGCTGTCCATGTTACCATGGTAATGGCACAGCCAGATAACAACATCCAAATTCATGGGCTGCAACCTCTTTTTTTTTTTTTAAACTGTATTTATCACATTGTCCAAATTCATGGGCTGCATCCTCCTGAGGACGCTTTTGTAGACCGATTATGTCACAGCGATGCACCGAAGGCTATCCAATTTCGTAGACTCCTCTTTTTTTATTTGCACAGAAATGTACAACAATTCTGGCAATCTCTACAAAGATTCTATTTTAAATTCGTAAACTCCTCCGAATGCAGCAGACAAATGCGTCCTCCTTTTCACCTATTTTTTTTTTTAATTATTGAACTTTATTAAGAAACAGTATACAGAACATGTATACAACCAGAACAAAATTAACATATGCCAGGGGGTGTAATACAAAGAATTACATTCACTTTTCACCGAATTTGAAGGATGGGTCCGGTGTGTGCTTCGTGGCCCATATCCCAGAATTCAAAGTGCGGCCCAGCCAAACTCCAGTTTCCGGTAATGGCGGCCGTTAATAAGTTTTAAAATGACCGTTATTAATCTTTCTGGGTCACAAAATTTTTTTAAACATATTTCAGGGGAGAACGTGGGTGTATAAACTTGAAATATCTTCTCGGTTTATCAAGATATCGCATATTTGCAAAAGTGCTTCGACGTTTTCCTTGATGTCTGTTACCCACCAGCTCGATAGGTAGCCGAGAGCTCAAGGGTCACTAAAGCCGCCAAGAACGGCACAACTCCCAGCATATTATTTTCAGATCACCGCAGACTTTAGCTACTCAGACTAAACTTAATATATAAAACACTTAGACAACCTAAAAATGTTAATGTTTGGCTTTTTTCAGTGTTTCATTTGTTCGTGAGTAAAACGGTTTGGCTGAGATTAAAGTTATTAGATTAAATTCGATAAAATAAAACTTTATTAATCCCCCGGGTGGGTTCCACATTGGTTTTACAGCGCTTAATCAACGTCACACAGAAAACTGATTAAACAGAAGTGCGAGATGGTCGAGAATTTACTCCAGTGTCGTCTTATATTTTAGATAGAAAGGAGCAGACGGACGAGCTTATTACACTCCACCGAGACAGCGGTGACGCTAATCAGAAGGCTAGACGTCCAATTTCCCCAGCCGTTCTGAGAACCCGGCCCACGTAGACCATGAAGCCCGAGTCCTCGGGAGGATGCAGCCCATGAATTTGGACACGATTTGAAATTTCAAAACATATGTGCACTTAACGAGTTATGTTTAATGAACCTGAACATATTTACAAGAATTAACATTAAAGGCCTGCATATACGACCTCGGTTTTTCAACAAGTTACTCGCCTTTTGAACCGCGGTGTTTAATGCTTTGTTGTTTATACGTACTTTGTCTTGTTGCATGTGCATGATGTCGTCGTGTGGGACCTCTCTTGACCGCAAGAAATGTTCTAAATCCTCCTCCATGTCCGCACCGTATGGAGCCCCGTACCGTAGCACCGCACCCTTCAACTGAAACGCTATCAAAAAGCAGCGGGATCTTTTGCGAGATCTCGCAATACTTTTGCGAGCGCTCGCAATACTTTTGCGAGATCTCGCAAAAGTCCGTCTTAATTTTTTTTTTTCTCCCTAATTTTTTTTTTTCCCCTCCCTAATTTTTTTTTCTCCCATGTCCCCTGGGGGGCTCCGTAATAACTTAATAAATGTAGAATTTGAAAAATAACAAACCTAAAAAGAAACACTAGGTACGAGATACATGAGGACCTGTGATACGGTGATACTTCTGGTAAACAACCATTTGACTAACATGTGTGTCTCACCTGCTCTTGTTCATCTCTGTTCTGTCCTCATTCTCCATCTCCCTCTCTGTTCCTCTCTCTCCCTCTTTGTGCTGACAATCATTAAATATACAGTTGAAACCACATATTAATGTACTCTTCAGATCAAAACACAAACACTTTTTTAATTGTAACATCAAATCAGACTAAATGTTTATTTTTTAGATAAATATAAAAACATATTTGTTAACTTTAAAGTAAAGAGAGAAACTATCTGTATTTCTTAATTGTAAATGGCACCAAATTGTATTCAAACTGAGCCACACTTATGGAGCTCCACAGTTCTGTTCCTGGTGTTTTGGTTGACATCTCTTGATGTTCCCATGTCACAGAAACAGGCTCTGTGTTTTGTCTTATATGCATCCACAGCTGTGACATCAGTTTACTCACATGGACTCTACGAACCTATCAGAAGCTTCTTCAGCTCAGAATGGAATCGTCTGGAGTTTCTTATTAATTAACAAACTTAGTGTATATGTACTCCTAAATTTGATGAAAGTGATAAAAAATAGAAGCTCTGTCTCTCTTTATTCTGACATTTAACTAATTCAAAAGATATTTCAATATTCATCTAAAACAAAAGTTTACTCTAAATTGATGTTGTACAGTAAAAATGTTTTCTCCCTAAAGTGTAAATATCTGGTTACAAATGTGAATATCCTGCTGTGTACCCTCTTGTTTTGCATAGAAATATACTGAACAACATACAAAGCATAATATATAAAATAACATTTACCTGAGTTTTTTCTTTGAAAGAAGCCTCGAATGTCCATTCTTATATTTCAGTACATAACTGAAACCGATTTAGTCGGGGAGGGTAAGAACTGAAAATATGAAATAAACACACGTAAGCTAAGACTCTAAAAAAATAGCATTTGTTCGGCTTTTCATTTCGCCATTTGTTGATTCACTTGAAGAGCGAGTAAAATAATATTGGTCAAGTGATCAGTTTGATATCAATCTTTCATGATTCACCGTCATTTGTACGGTACGAATGATTTGCTTTGGTACCTGGTCAAACTTAAGCTCTCCTTAGTATGGCTGGCTACGTTTCTCCAACAGCGCACTCACAGGCACAAGAGCACCTGGCTGCAGCCCCGCCCCCTCGCTCAGTCGCTTAGTGCCGGAGCTTGGATCATACCAATATCAGGGGGGATTCACGCACAGTCGTAAATTCCCACAGTGTGCATTATGTGCTTCGAATATTGTGTGTAGTTTTTGTTTTATACAGTTGTCAGCCAGGCATCTAACTATGAAAAAATTACACTCCAAAAGACCCCGGGCTTCTGACAAAACAACCCGGGCTTAAGCCCAGTAAGCCACCCCCACGCTCCGCCCCTGGTTGACATTTTGTGAGGTTTAACCTGAGATTCTGGCGTTTTGGGCAAAATAAATTTATATTAAAAAATCGATTCAGGATTTTAATGAATCGATATCACGTTATCCAAGCCAGAATTGATTTTAATTGATAAATCGATAATCAAAACCCACCCCTAGTCACAACCTGTGGTGACTATGCTCATAGACGAAACCAGCATACCTCACGTTATTCTTCCAGAAGAAGAGTTACTCTTTCAAACAGCCCCAGCAACAAATGTCAACTCAGTCATTGTCTGGGATCAGCCTAAGCCAAACCCTTTGCTATTAGAATAACCTTTGGTTTTAAATGATTATTCTCCAGAGTCTTGGCAATCAGGGAACAAAGAAAATAATCATCCTTTGTCACACGCAGAGACGGATCACAGTGTGTGTGTGAACAGCGATGAGCTGTTTGGCTCAAAGAATGTGAGCAGATAGATAAAGAAAAGCAGCTGCTCCTTTCCTGATGGGAGCCCCAATGCCTTTTTTTTGATGCTCCTCAACAAAAACATTTAAATATTAATCACAGTTTGGCTAAATAGAAGGAGCCGCCTTGCATCAGTCACATGATGAGCATTAACCAATACTCACCCTTGACAGCAGAGAGCGCTGGTTACGAGCTTGCAAAGAGAACGCACATTTTTTGCCACCTGGGGAAAAAATGTGTGGGAAACACAAAAAGTAACTGGGAGATGCAGACTGATGCAAAGGAAACCAGTCAGTTTACAGCGTACACTGTACGCTACAGCACACTCTACACTCTAAGAACTAAAACTGATAATTACTTAAATATTTTGGTGCAACACTTTTACACTCAAAAATAATGAGTAAATGCAAAAACAATCACATCTCTTAAATACACCTTATTAATTGAGTAAATCCAACTAAAATGGAATAAGTTGTTATGAACAATTAAAGATGTTACAGTAACATACAAAATTGAGTAAGTACAATTGAAAATGTAAGTTAAAACTGTCATGGTCCTGGGCCATGTTGGCCCAGTATTCTTAGTTTTCTTGTATGTTTGTATTTTGTTCCCTATTTAGGCCATGTTTCCTGAGTTGCCCTGTTGTGTTGTTCCCTAAGTGTTTTCCCTTCGTGGCTTTTATCCCCTGTGTGCCCCTTTGTGTATCTGTGAACCCTCGTCTCTCCTTATGTTCTATTCCATGTTTCCCCAGCCCGTATGTCTGTGTTTTCCCCGTGCTCTCCCTCCTCCTGTCTGAACCTCTGTACTTCCTGTTTGACTCTGCCCGTCTCCCGTCAGTGTTATGTTCACCCCGCCCTGTCTCGTTATGGTTATCTGTGTCAGCTGTGTTCCCCGTGTGTTCCCACTTTCCTCGTTAACCCTCTGTGTATTTCTGTCTGCGTCTCCCTCTGTTCGGCGTCGCGTTCTCCCTCATGCTGTGTGTGGTTCTCCCCGTGTCTTCTGGTATATGTTACAATTAGCTTTTCCCAGTGTAGTTTAGTTTTGTATTGCTTTGGTATCACTGCTTTCGTTTGTCACCTGTCAGCAATAAAGCTGCATTTTGAGTTTATCCCCTGAGTCCGTGAGTTTGCATTTTGGGTCCTCATCCTGCCTGCCACACAGCGACCATGACAAAAACAACAGTAACCAAAAGTTCAAACTACATAAAATATTAATTAGGAAATGCTGAAATGCTTGGCACATTTAACCTACACCATTACAATTATTTGTTTTTAAATAATGGTTCAATTTACTTAATATTTTTAAGTTAACTTAAGCAAAAACGTTAATTACAATTAAGTGGTTATTTTATTTATACACACACACAGGAAAAAAGAACCACGTCAGTTCAACATTGTTCACAATGATTTATTTTAAACAGCTTTTTTGTGAATCACACATTTAGCAGATTCCTTCTCTGAACACAGTGAGCTGAAATCTGTTCTACATTCAGTGGATAAAACTTGGATAAAATTTCAGTCACAACAGCCTTATTTAATAAAATTGCATCCAAATTGGCATGCTTGATAAAACTCTGTAAAACTGGCATATTGATGCTAACAACAAGAAAAATGTACCTGCCATACAAAGAATAAAAGTGGCTCAAGTGAACGCAGTGCTTTACCTTTTCAGAAAAGGTCAAATGACAAAAATAAAATTAAGATCCCAAAAAAATATAAATCCTGAAAAAAAACAAAACATTTGCACTGTGACATAGTTTTTGAACATCTTATTTTGATTCCAAAAAATTGGGAAGATTATAACTAAAGAGTGACCAAAAAACATCCATAATTTAAATAAAAAGGTTTCAAAAAGGATTGCACTAAAAAAAAAAAAAAAAACCATACAGAAGATACTCTCCCATTTACACCTTAATGTGAATCTGGAAAGTTAATACAAAAACAGTTTATGGTACAAACATTATTTATGAACAGGAATGTCAACACAATGTAATGCCGCAACTGAACCTTTTGATGAGCATTACATGTCACTTAACAAGTCTAGCACTTTAAGAACAGCCCTGTGAAATTTTGTCTACAATGAACAGAGGTCATTTTTCAGTCTTTGAACCTTGACAGAAAGGTTTCCTGGATCCAGCTCCATGAACACTTTTTGAAATGCTTCAAATGTGCATTTGAAATTCTTGGGGTATTTCAGATCCAGAGCATAGCACAGTCCCAAAAGATAGCAACAGGCTTCGCTCAGATTCCCAAGTTTGCCCAGAACAGTAACGCCTTCAATAACAATACCCACATCAGTAGGTTCGCCTGACCTGTCTTGATTCTGCAGCAGGTAAATCTTCATCACCTCCTCAGCCAAAGCCTCTTCAACAAAGACAGCATCAGCACCGTCCTTTAAAAAGAGAAACAACTGTTTTAAGCGCACATATTTCCAAACATTGAAACAAAAAGTTTCATTTGTATGACATCACCGGTACTCATAATATGTGGACACTGTGCTCCAAAATCTTATAGCAATAGCAAATGCAAATGCTATTCTTTTGTATGCTTTGAAGTGTTTTTTTTTCTTTAGAACAGTATCTTAAAACTTTTCTATGATCTCACAAGCTAAAATAAACTACTAATATTCCTAAAACAGATTTATTGCACCAACCTCAAAGGTTTTGATTAAGGCACTTGGATCCTCTCCCAGATGGTCAATGAGACATCTGATGATGACTTCTCTTTTTTTCTCGATGGAATTTCCACTCTGTAAAACAGGAAGTCTCAACTGAGGCAAAATTTGCACATTTAAAACATGACTTACCATTTCTAGCTTAAACATAACTATTTTTTTTCTGTTGTTGACCTGTTTTCACACCCACCATCAAGGTAAGAACATCTGTGGAGCTAAGATATTGAACAGAAACCTAAGAAAAGCCGTTTTTAGTGGAAGGGCCTCTACAGAGGTGGAGGCGGAGCCAGGTTGCCCTCTGAACCATCGTCTGCCAGGCAGCGATGCGAGAGGAACACACTGCTGAAGTGGCGCACATTTTCAGAATCGCGTCAGCGGCTTTACAGAGAAAACCTTTCAGCTCCTCTGGCAGCTCTGCTTCCTCCACCTTCCTGGAGATGACAAACGCTAGCAAGGCAGTGTTGTTAGTCACTGCAGCTGACTGAACAGTGCATTGATGTGCGCGATCAGTGAACTCTTTTTTTTATTTTTTAAAATAGCTGGTGACCTGCAGAATCACCGCTCTCATAATCAAAGGCAATTACTTTTACACAGTGCACAGAAGCACTGTGACGTCAGACACATTCACACTCACTTTTTAATCTGTGTAAATAAATCACATGGCTGATGATATGTGCCATGGTGATCCATAGGCATGATCACAAGTTTATTTAACTATTTTTCAACCCAACAAAACAAATAACAAAAACATGATGCTGATGCTATGAACACTCTACACACATGAGTCAAGATGCAGGAAAACTGCTCACGGAAACTCTGCACACTCAGTTATCACAGTTATCATAGTTCTGTTTCCCTCTCTTTGAGGAGTTCTCAGCCAGATCTCGATCTGATGATGTGTAGCTTGCTCATCAGCTCAGAAGAGACCGCAACGCAACTTCACAGTGGTCGCATGCTTTGCCCCACAGTGGCAAAGTCTTGCACTTTCATATTCAATTCAGCTTCTCCATCATGTACCTTTAGATGTTTCATACAGGGTTCAACATATTAGTTGTTTTCACAGGTGTGCTCTATATCTCGACCATGGCTCATAATACGACGACAGTCTTTCAAACAGGTCAAATGCCTCTATGCACATCATTAGTTTAAATATTTACCTATTTTACTTCATCTCACATGTCATTATACTGAATTTGAGCAACCCTAAGCTCAATGCAGATTTCTATTTACAACTGGTTAAATTAATGGTCTGGAGCACCGGCTGTTGTTGATCAGGGCAATCTAAAGAATCTGCATTTTGTTGTTTTGTTTTGGGTTTTTTTTGTTGCTTTTTGTGGATTTCTCCACCTATTTGCACTTATTTTACCTGCTCCGGTTTGTTGTTTTTCTAACCATTCCTCATCAGCTGTTAATTTTACTTGTTTATCACCCAATTTCAAAGATTTTGCTGGGCCGTCGCTGGCACGCTTGACTTCAGAGTGGTTTACTGATACGGCCTTCAACTTCACCCTAACGGTGAAGTGGTATCAGTTTTATGAGATGAAACTCAACCGTTCTCCTTTGTCACCAGTACGTGAGCCTCAGCAAAGAAAACAAAAATGGAAGTAGTTCAGCAGCGTATTGTGCTGTAAAATCAACTTACTTCCAGACACACACACACATATAGACATTTGCGCGCTTTTACAATTTGTCACGAAGTAATTTCGGCTACCTCTAAAACCTAAGTCTAATTCAGCTCCTTTCGGCGAACCCAACCTAATTTATCACGTTACTTTAAACCTTTGCGGCCGTCTTATATACCAAAATAGTATTTCTCACTCTCCGACGTCTCACTGGTGGTTCAGATCATCGGACTGAATCCCACTGCCGTGGACCAGATTATAACACCGGCCCAGACCCGAATTTAACGTCCTGGGGCTCTCTCCTCGTCCAAGAGGGCTGTGCACAGGCTTCGGTGCTGGCTCCCCACGGCGTCAGGAATCAGTGCTGGATCCTGGAACAGAGTCACAGATAACAGTTCTGATATTTTCTGATCCAGCTACGAAGGACCAAATAATGTGAAGAAATATATTCTAAAACACTTCTTCAGTAAAGACTCAGAGAAGAGAAACACACAGAACTTCTTGCTAGCAAGGGCAGCCTCCAGACTGAGAGACTCGCACTGAGAAACTGCCCCGGTCTTTATTTATACTTCAGTGAGCGTTTGTTCCTTACATTGGAATGTGGAGGTGTGTGTGTGTGTGTGTGCGTGTGTGTGTGTGTGTGTGGGGTCAGAGTGTGGCCCCATAAACGACTTCCCTTAACCTGCTGGTCTGGAAAATCCAACAGTTCATCTATATGTAAAGAAGCACTTAAACTAAAACTGACATAGCTACGTTAATCCTACCGTAAAACAATAAGACAAGGTACGACCTCTCTCATGCTCTTAGGATGTGGGGGTGAACACCCTAGAATGTTACAGACCTCCTAGGATGAGACATTCTTTCAATATGCCACCAACTATATACTTCTACACACAAATAATTACATGCAGCATTCTACCATATGCAAACTTATATCATTAAAAGATTATACTGACTACTAAGTACAATTTTCCTATTAACATACCCTGTGACAAAATGGAAATATTTTAATTTCCCTGTTAATGGACAACCTTTCTTCACACCACAAAAATGAACCGAGGAGGAATTTTCCTTTATGGTTTGGACATGTAGATCATAGTTCTCTTTTGTTCTTGGTGGAAAAGCTCCTGAACGAACTTCTTTTTGCTGAAAGTCCGAATGGTCTCCAAGGCAAAATCTACAGATGTAATGTCCAGAAAAGCTTTCTACGAGTCCACTAAGAGAATGAGTGCCAAGATTGTCAGCACAAACACAAAAAACAGTGCCCCTGATATATCTACCAAGCTGTGAACAAAAAATCCCGTCTCTCTCTAATGTTATGAGATCCTTTAAAAGTGGCTCGAGAACAGTTTCATAGCTAAAAGTTTTAACATCACTTGCCTTACACAGGAGAGCCAATTGAATTGATGTTAGCTGTGATCTCAGTTCAGTTGGTATATCAGCAAGTACCCAGTACACAGCTGTGACTTTGTGTTTTTTTTCTTGAAGTCCCAAGTGGATTACAAATTTCAAAGTCATCCACATAGAGAACAAGGGAAATAGTTAAGTCCTCAATAGCACAAAGTTGGTTTTGCTTGAAATATTGTCCATCGTGGAAAGAGGATAACTGTGAAGTGTTCAAATGTCTAGTTAATATACTGTTAACATCTTCTTTACTCAGTAACAGCTGCAAGGACTGAAGAATAGGCACATACTGAAAAGTGGAATTCTTTTCTGGATCCAAACAGTATTCTACTGGTTCAATAACACAGAAGTTTTCCTTGAAATATTTCTGTCTCTTATATCTTGAAGCAAAGGGACCATCAGGACTAAGGGCTGCACATAAAGGACTACAGTGACATATTTTTTCAGTCAATTCACTGACAAAAGACTCATCAATATTACAGTTATTCTTAATAAGAATATCACTTATCGACTTTGGAATATACTGAAGTGATAATGTGCAGATATAACTGAGCTGTTCCACCAAGTCATCCACACATTTACCAGAAACATTATAGATGCTTTCCAGTTTTAACAAGAGCACACCAATATTTTTCAAAATTTCATTTGTTGTTTCCCTTTCACAACCAAGTTCAATGGTGACATCCAAATCCTCGTGATCTTTCAATTCCAGTGCTGGTAAGAAGATTTCATTAGATGTACTGACAGTTTGCTTTGAAATCAAGCTAGTTTTAAAGTGCTTCCATGAACAAAATCTGTGCTTTCGACTTCTGTGAGTCGCATAAGTCCCACAAATGTTTGTCTTAAACTCTCAACCATCAAAAACACACTCTATGGTTTCATGGCTTTTCAAATGGGAATTTATATGTTGAAAATAGTCTTTTGTGTTTGGGTAAAAAGAGTCACAGATTTTACATCTAATAGTTGGAAGGACCTCACACTCTTCCGTTTCATGCAAACTGTGAGACCTAGACAAGTGTGAGCGTAAGGCACCCCATGTCTTAAAAGATCAAGGACAATTCAAATGAAGACAGGGTATGGAATAGCCAGTGTTGGGACTAACGCGTTATTAAGTAACGCGTTACAGTAACTACGTTATTATTGTGGTAACGAGCACGGTAACTAGTTATTATGCCAAAATGAGGAACGCGTTAGTCGTTACTGGGATTTAGATAGGGTCGTTACTCGTTACTTCGTGTGGTGGCTATCGCGGAGCTTCCACAGATTCAGTAACATTAGCAAGTGGTGGAGGCCAGCAGGTGGAGGAGGGAAAGGGGCGCAGAAGGAAAAGAGACCCGAGGCAGCCGCCGGTCCAAGTGTGAACTGAACTTCAGGTAAGAAGTTATGACCTGCAGTCTATCTGGGTCAGATATGAACCAAGTTTAGGTGGAGTTTATTTTCGTTATGCTGACTTTTTCCGTACTGCGTGCTAGCTAGCATGACGGAGTTTCTATACAGCTGGGTGGGTGCTATGATGTTACTGATGTTGAACTTTATTTTGTTCATAAGTTATTAGAGTTGCCAACCGTCCCGTCTGGTATTCAGAGAAAATATTACGCGTTTCTTATTGAGCTGAAAAGGAACAGTTTGTCCCGTAATTCAGCTACAATGAAAAAGACACAAAGCTGGAGTTATTCTGTGTCTTTGCTGCACAGCTGCCTCTTCTTCTCTCATTCTCCCCCCCTCCCTCTCCCGTTTCTACTTCAATCATGAAACTGATCAATGATCAGCTGATCGTCTTTTCTCTCTTGTTTGTTTATCGTCCACTTTGTGCCAGAAAGAGGAAACCAGCGGATGTCGCGCTAAACAACAGCAGCAGGTTTAAGCTTGATCAGCTATTGTCAGAATTTATTTAACATTAATTTCTAGTATCAGCTGATGTTTGCTGGAGCCACAGCTGTAAAGCTGCTGGTCATGATGTCGGTTTGGTTATCTGGTGAGAGGGAAACATGAAGATGAAACCAGGAGATGTCCTTACTGAATCATCAGAGCTGAACAGGTGATGGAGAAACAGGTTTACCTTTTAGGTGACATGAATGAGTTGAAGTTATGAGCTGTTTCTGAGAGACAAATAACACCAGGATCCTTTTCTAAGTAGCTGACAGCTGGTAACTGTGCAGGGGCGGGTCTAGCAAAGTGTTGCCAGGGGGGCAGGTAGGGCATTAACAGGGAGAGGGGGGCACAAAGAAATACTTTTCTTTCTTATTCTCATTTAAAATGTCTCGCTTTTAAAAAATAATTATCTGAATCTTACAACAAACGATTGATAGATTGATGCATATATACCATCAGAACAGTGAACATCACTGTCACAACAGTGTTTATTTTCATTCAAAGGCTTTATGATTTTTCCTATAATGGTGGGCCAGTCTCTAGTCAAAATACCCGGGCCAATTTTCTGTCCCAGTCCAGCCCTGTATGCAGCTCATCTGCAGTGTGGTGTTACCTACATCTTCCTATTCAGAAGGCAGAATTTCTGAGTTCTGAGTACAATCGAAAGCACCACGACTGCAGTTTTTGTGTTGGATGTAAAAGGCGCACATGACGCTGTGACGTAGGCTAGAATCATGGCAGCAGTCAATGACGGTCCAGGCGTGGGATTTCTCTCGTGGAAATATGCACATTATCTTTTCCTTTCTATTGGTAGGTGGCACAGTGCACTGTGGCAAGTAAGCAAGCTAGAAGACTGGCAAAGTTATGGAAGAAACACATTAACAAGAGAATTCTGAGTAAAACCAAAGTTACACTCCCTAGTAACTAGTTACTTTGAAAGTAACGAGTAACTTGAAGTAACTGAGTTACTTTTGAGAGAAGTAACTAGTAATGTAACTAAGTTACTATTTTAAAGTAACTTACCCAACACTGGGAATAGCCATGACCAAATGTACCATGTTTCACTCGATAATGTTTGAGTAGTGACACTTTTGATGACTCCTCATGTTTGCAGAGTTTACACTGCCATCTCATCACCTGTGACCATAAAAAATTGTGAGAAAATATGTCTCACAGTATGAAGATCACAGAATGGTGTATAACCATATTTACACAGTTTTTGTATGATTAACTGATTGAATAACCAATACTCACTACCAATTCAGGTGGAGGATACAACTTACAAATAAGTCAACATGGAACAAAGTACAATACTTAACCACATTGAAATAATCTGAATCACATCACCATGCTGTATAAATAAAAAGATTGTATGGTGACACTGGATGACAGACCATGAACTCATCAATATATTTACCGAACTGAAAAATTCTCAAAATTTAGATTTGGCATTTGTATGACTAAAATAACCCACCACAAAACCAGTATAAATATTTAGGTGGTATCACCATCCACTACTCAGCTTGTATAAAACAATATCATATCATTCCAAAATTTAACACATCAAGTCCTCTGTGTAAAATTACCTGCTTTACTTTGTAGTTGATGCAGATTTTTTTCTCCTGGTGGTGAAGATGGTGCTGAAAAAATACAAATCAAAACTTTATCATTACAAAACATGTCACTGAGTAATCTGCCACAACATCTCTTATAATAAATTTTAGCTTGGATTGAAATAAACATTTATTTATGTAAATTGGGAGTAACTAGGCAAGGCAAGGCAAATTTATTTGTATAGCACAATTCAACAACAAGGTGATTCAAAGTGCTTCACAGAGACATTAGAAACAAAGACAAATAAAAAGCACGATTTAAAATTGATTAAAGCAAGCAAAAAAACAAACTAACAAACAAACAAAACAGTATATAAAATCAAAATAGATAAAATCAGTAGTTAAATGTAAGTTTTGAAATTTAAGCTTAAAAGTGTGGATTTGGTGCTTTATTCAAATGCAGCTGAGAACAGGTGAGTCTTCAACCTGGATTTAAATAAACTGAGTGTTTCTGGAACTATACTATACTAACTAACTATATACTAACTATACTGGAAATGATGGTACTTTTGGCTTGACCCAAAGGACCAAAGCTTTTTTTTTTTCATTATTTTCTGGGATCTGAAAGGAAGTAGGGCCCCGAGTCTAAATTTAGACTTAAGGCCCCATAGTACTTTGGACCGGCCCTGGATGAGGTAATCTGACCCGGTCGGTCCTCTCAGCGTTCTCTCAAAAACTGGCCCTGTTCGGGACAAAGCTGAAAGCAGCGTCTTATATGCTCTGAAAGACCCCACATAGAACAAGAAAGCTAAGCAGCATGGTTGCTGCTATGAACTGTTCCGCGGGCAGATCTTCTTAGTTACCAAAGCCATTGATGACGTCTGTTCATCTCCTGACAGAGTGAGTCAGGCCGCGTGACTACCGCAGCTCCCGCACCGCGACTCAACAGGGCCATTTTCTAGAAATGTCTGAGCACACCTGCTTTCACGTGGTTCCTAAAATGCCCCCGATTAAACGGTCAGGTCGCTGGTACCGGGACATTCCGGTCAAATTACCCGGAACGCAGATAGCGACTCAGAACGTAAAAGGATAAAAGGGCGCGGTTTCTCGCCGCCTTGACTGGAAGACGGGTTGAAAACTTAAATTAACATGCACAAACACGCTGCGAAAAGTGAGCCACCATGACAAACGCTTTCTTCAGAACATGTTATAAAAGAACGGTGTGGATAAAGACAGCTAATGTAAGAATTGGTCACTTACCTGAAAACGTTACCAAGTCTGCAGTGGATGTGTGTCTGTCTCGTTCAACGTGCAGAAAATCTCCCATGAGGCCATGCTCCTCGCGCGCGGTACATGCCAAAGGTCATTAGTCTTACTCGAAGTTTTAAGTTAGTATTGGGGGACAAAATTATATTGATTTTGAACCATTAATAATTAAAAGACAATGATAAGTATGAATACCAGTGTCTCAGTTATTATGAGTACTTTCTATGAGATATATTGAGTAGATTTAAATAATGCACCCTGTGTTTCAAATACAGAATTTTTTCTTTTAAATAAACTTGAACAAAAGAGCTCAGTTCAACTCAAAAACGGGTGTTGAAAATTTAAGCATTCTTTTCAGTATTTTCAACTCAAGATAACACTTTTGTGATTTTCAAAGATTTAATCAAGGTCATCTAACTTAGAATTATAATGATATTTACTAAGCCCCTGAATAATTTTTTAGGGTGTATAGACAATATAGTCTATCTTGTCTTACTTCTCTCACCCCAACCAATCACAGCAGATGGCCCCGCCCCTCCCTGAGCCTGGTTCTGCTGGAGGTTTCTTCCTGTTAAAAGGGAGTTTTTCCTCCCCACTGTCACCAAAGTGCTTGCTCATAGGGGGTCATATAATTGTTGGGTTTTTCTCTGCATGTATTATTGTAGGGTCTACTGTACAATATAAAGTGCCTTGAGGTGACTGTTGTTGTGATTAGGCGCTATATAAAATAAAATTGAATTGAAAGTTACTCAGGACAGAAACAAAGATGGATGTACTTGAAAAGCTTTTTGGGCTGCTCAGAATTTCAGAAGCAGAATGCAGAACTGGAGCTAACAGAACTTTCTGAAGTGGTAAACTCCTATAAGGAAGAGTTTCAAATGAATCTCTAACCATGAGATAAACGAGTCTGCTTATTTGATCTTTAAGTCTTACAAACTGGTTTTAGAGTGCATTCTCAAACATAGCAGTAGCTTTATCTATCGATCTAGGTTTTTAAACTATAAAACCTTTTGAAAGTGTTTTTGTCTGCCATTAGTCTGTTGACGTCTCTCTTTCCTCTCTGCTCTCTGATAAATGTTTGTGCTTGGACCAGAGGGTAGTGTCCTCAAACTGGATGGCAATCTCATTAATCTGCTGGGCCACTTTGCCCTCCCCTGTCATTCCTCTCTGGCCCTCTGATAATGGGTTTCTATTATGTGGACCAGTGTGTAATCGCCCAGACTCACAGAATTGCTTTGGGTCCATCATGGTTTGTGTAATGCTCTGGGCAGTGCACATGCCTCACATTTGTCTCCTGCATTAGTGAGAATATAGGTCGCCTGTGATGCATGCTGTGAGATGGCACAGAAAGTAAACTTCATGGTTTCCATTTCCAGTGTGTCTGACCTATAAAATGATGACTTTTTATTGGTGTTGTCTCTTTTTTCCCAGTAATGTTTGTTTGTAAGGTGGCAGCATTAAAAGACCACAGAGGGATCACTTTGCTTTTAAATCCACAGCCGAAGAAGACTAACTGAAATTTTATCTGGTCTGGCTCCAGACAAACAAGAACCACCCATAGTTTAGCTGTTAAGTTCAAAGCTGGTTTTGTATTCACTAATGGCACGTTTATGCGGTATGAAAAGATGACATGATGATGATGATTTTTTTTCCCTTTGAGTTTTGTAGATTTTTTTTTCTATGCCTACCAGGGTCCATCTGTCTTATCTGACCGTTTTTACCTATGTGGTGAGTTTCCTTTCAAGATCACTTCCTTCATTTAGCATGATCGGGGACCAAATTCCAAGTGATTAACAAATATGTGAAAGGACACTGTCCACCTCCTCAGGTAAGCTCTGCAAGAGGCTTTCAAAAGCACACGTGTGCATGAAAAGAGACAGAGGGGGACAGCACACGAGAAACAAGTTGAGTCGGTCAGACAAAAGCATATAGTCATAAATAAAAGCTGGAACTAGCAACTCTGATGTGACACTGAATTCTAACTAGTCAACGTCACTGAGACAAAAACATGCAAACTGATTCCTTAAAAACGTGGAATATGAACTGTATGTTATACTAACAAAGGATTTTTTGTGGGTTTTTTGTAAACACAAGTTTAAGTACAAGATAAAACTGTATAGAGGACTTATTTTAAGTTAGATGTACTACTGTCTTAGTTAAGACTGCTCAGAATGACAGTTTTATATGGCTTACATGAAAGCTCCAGAAACATAATTTCTTAGTTGCATTTTTATTTACTTATCACATCCATCCACTTTCTTCTACTTATCAGAGTTGCAGCCTATCTCAGCTATCACAGGGCAAGAAGCACAAGTCAAATGGATAACCATTCATATTCACACCTAGGGGCAACTACCCTAACCCCACTGACTTCATGTCTTTAGACTGTGGGAGGAAGCCAGAGTACCCAGAGAGAACCCACCCTGGTGGTGAAACTCAACTCAGGACCTTCTTCCTGTGAGGCAGCTGCGCCAACCACTGTTGCACCATACCACCCTTAAGCATGGTGCCCTCACTAGTAGTAATAAGCACATTTTAGTTCTCTCTTTTTTAAAACAACTAAAATTGCTCACCTGAAACTGTAATTTACACCAGTGGATGTATCAGTAGGAGGCCAGTGTGCAATTTGCAGATGACATCCAAATAACAGAAAACGGGTTTAAGTCTGCAAAGCTGGCACTGTTTATTAGGGCTGCCACGATTAGTCGACTAGTCACGATTACGTCGACTATCAAAATTGTCGATGACTGATTTAATAGTCGACGCCTCGTTTGAAGCTTTGTAAGATCACAAAAGACGCAGGAATAAGTAGTAGGATTTAAGAGTGTAACTTGGCAGTGTTGTAACTCTTGTTATGTTGTCATCATATTTTTTTCTTTCATATATATATATATATATATATTAGGGATGGACCGATCCGATATTACGTATCGGTCCGATACTGACGTAAATTACTGGATCGGAGAGAAATAAAAAATGTAATCCGATCCATTAAATATCAAAAAAGCACCTCACAAAACTTGCAACACGGCGTAACTCGGCTCATAACCGTAGCACGTGGGAGCAGTGTGGTCACGTGATAGAGCGGCTGTGTGTATTTGTAGCCTCACCAGCATTTCATCTCTGAGGAAGTGATCCCAGAGAGAAGTAAAGCAAGT
The DNA here is from genome assembly GCF_964374335.1 of Astatotilapia calliptera. Lineage (NCBI taxonomy): Eukaryota > Metazoa > Chordata > Actinopteri > Cichliformes > Cichlidae > Astatotilapia > Astatotilapia calliptera. The sequence continues at coordinate 283,249 of NC_137438.1, forward strand.
GTGTAAGTTCATCTCTGAATGTTTGTAAATCATTCCAGCGTTAAGCCTAACAACCGATATATGGAGCGACTGCGTCTCTCTCTCTCTCTCTCCTGCTGCTACTTCAATCATGAAACTGATCAATGATCAGCTGATCGGCTTTTCTGTCGCGAGTCCGTCTGTCTTGTTTGTTTTTGGCCCACTTTGCACCAGAAAGAGGAAACCAGCGGCTGAACAACAGCAGCACGTTTAAGCTTGATCATATATATATATATATAGACAGTGGGGCAAAAAAGTATTTAGTCAGCCACCGATTGTGCAAGTTCCCCCACTTAAAATGATGACAGAGGTCAGTAATTTGCACCAGAGGTACACTTCAACTGTGAGAGACAGAATGTGAAAAAATAATCCATGAATCCACATGGTAGGATTTGTAAAGAATTTATTGGTAAATCAGGGTGGAAAATAAGTATTTGGTCAATAACAAAAATACAACTCAATACTTTGTAACATAACCTTTGTTGGCAATAACAGAGGTCAAACGTTTACTATAGGTCTTTACCAGGTTTGCACACACAGTAGCTGGTATTTTGGCCCATTCCTCCATGCAGATCTTCTCGAGAGCAGTGATGTTTTGGGGCTGTCGCCGAGCAACACGGACTTTCAACTCCCGCCACAGATTTTCTATGGGGTTGAGGTCTGGAGACTGGCTAGGCCACTCCAGGACTTTCAAATGCTTCTTACGGAGCCACTCCTTTGTTGCCCAGGCGGTGTGTTTTGGATCATTGTCATGTTGGAAGACCCAGCCTCGTTTCATCTTCAAAGTTCTCACTGATGGAAGGAGGTTTTGGCTCAGAATCTCACGATACATGGCCCCATTCATTCTGTTCTTAACACGGATCAGTCGTCCTGTCCCCTTGGCAGAAAAACAGCCCCATAGCATGATGTTTCCACCCCCATGCTTCACAGTAGGTATGGTGTTCTTGGGATGCAACTCAGTATTCTTCTTCCTCCAAACACGACGAGTTGAGTTTATACCAAAAAGTTCTACTTTGGTTTCATCTGACCACATGACATTCTCCCAATCCTCTGCTGTATCATCCATGTGCTCTCTGGCAAACTTCAGACGGGCCTGGACATGCACTGGCTTCAGCAGCGGAACACGTCTGGCACTTTGGAACAGAGGAATCGCAAGTTCGATTCCTGCCTGGGGCGTCTGTATCCATTAAGGGTCCTAAGGCTAGACCCCCTATGCTAAGTGAGCCTACCGCAGACATGAGCGAGACAGATAAATATGAAGGCATGCCGGCTCGGACGTCGCCCGGATCAACAAGGTCCGCGTCAGGTGTTGAGGAACCAGGGCACCCTGACGAAAGTGGGCTACTGGAACAAGAAGTCATCGGTGGGCAAGAGACGAAAACAGGGTGTTGTTGGAATGCTACTACGCAAGTAACCCCGGCAGCAGGGGCTACATGAATAGGATGCGGGACCTATGGATTCTTCGATATCCAACATCCACAATGACGGCGAAACAACTAGTAGCTCAGTGTTCCAACATTCGAAAGAAGGGACTGCTCTCACAGCTAGAGATTGACGAGGTACAACACAAATGCTATGGCAAGGAGGAGTCAGGACGCCAGGTCAGGGGGGAGATATCATCACCCCCACCCGAGATTGGGTACATAGCCCCAAGTGCGATAGGAGAAGGATCGTTGAGTGCGAGAGGAACTGACCTGAAAAATAGGATCATGGCCAAGCTTGAAACCTGTATCCCCCGTAGCCGGTTACCAAGATTACGTGAAGTACCCTCAAAAGGTCTGCTAGATGATGTTAATGCAGCACTACGGACAATACCTACAACCACGATTACCGACACTAACAATAAATCTTTACAGGTCCTCTGGGTCTGGGATTCGGTTCCCTCTGGCACAGCTGGCTGCCGGCAGAGCCCGCGGGCACGCCACTGCAGCCCCCTCTGGCTTCTGCTCCATGGCTGCTGGGTGACCCTTCGTCTGGGGCTCACCTCAGCCCTTCCCAGGAGGGTGGCACGGATGCCCCTCCAGTGGTCCTCCTTGGGCTCTCGCACTCTGGGGCCTCTGGATGTCCTCCATGCCTGCTTCATGCCCTGGGGGACGGGGCTATGGCTCTCTACACCCTCTAGCAGATCGTTACATGGAGAAACCTTTGGAATACAAGCGCGCTGATGCACACAGGTGTGCACACAAGAGTTCACAGACCCAAACTACACCTTTCTTAGTTGCTACCTCAAAGCGCTGTCGGTCCTGCGTGCTGCACAACAACATTCAATATTTAGTATTTACTGTTAGTTACATTTATTTAGGTTATTGCAATGATTTTGTGTGTAATATGTTGCTCTCTTTTTTTGATTTTTTTTTCTCTCAACAGGTGATCGCGCAGATTTGTTTTTTAAATTCTCTCGCTCCCTCTCCCCCCCCTTTCCGATACCCCAGTCATGTCTGTCCCGTCTGTAATACCTTAAAATAAATAAATAATAATAACAAAGGTGAATCAAATGGACCGATACGGCAAGGCCGTGATGATCCACTTGGTAAAGTGAATCCGTTGGGTATCTTTGTTGGCCTTCATTAAACAATTCTGACGGCTAAAGAACCAAACGGTACAGGCAAAAGAATTACAACGTCCAAATCTTTTTCTCTAAATATAAATATATTATTTATGGAATTCATTTTGTACTCACATTTTTGTACAGGGCTCTGGACTAACTTTTTGCCACGCACCCATATTTTTCTACCGCATTGCTTAAAAACGCAGGTTTACCTGTGCACTTTTTGGGGTGGAAGATTGCTGTCCATAAAGACAATATTGATTTGTAAATGATTAACTAACAATCTTGTGAACACAAAGTTTTTTATTTGGAGCACATTTCTACAAGGAAGTCAAGTTACTGAAAAAGTGCTTGTGCTAAAAGTGCTTTGCACTCTTTGGTAATATTGTAGACAATGTTAAACTTAATCATTACATCAGCCTCCTCTGACGACCTGTTTGCTGCTGCCTGCTGCTGAAAGGCAGTGGGGAGAGGGGACACTTGGGCAGTGCATTTATAGCAGCATATAATAATAATAATAATGGATTGGATTTATATAGCGCTTTTCTAGGCACCCAAAGCGCTTTACAATGCCACTATTCATTCACTCTCACAAACTGGTGGAGGCAGCTACAGTTGTAGCCACAGCTTCCCTGGGGCAGACTGACAGAAGCCAGGCTGCCATATTGCGCCATCGGCTCCTCTGACCAACACCAGTAGGCAAAGTGTCTTGCCCAAGGACACAACGACCAGGACAGAGAGCCCAGGGATTGAACCGGCGACCTTCCGGTTACAGATGCGATTCCCAGGCCCCTGAGCCACGGTCGCCCCGTAATGCGTTTTCTGGATACACTGCTGCTTTTTCAGCGTTCAGCGATTGATGGCACCATGTCAGAGCTGGCTATGAATTTCAGACAGATCAGGCCTTAACTTAACAAATAATGTATCAATCGTTCTTTTCATCTTTTCTCATTACCCACAGCTACATCCACTTCTGTCAAGTGGACCCGAGCTTGAAGGATAAACCGCCCGCAGGGGCGTGCTGGGTGTTTTTTATACATATGTGTGTATATATATATATATATATATATATATATATATATATATATATATATATATATACATACATACAGTGGGGCAAAAAAGTATTTAGTCAGCCACCGATTGTGCAAGTTCCCCCACCTAAAATGATGACAGAGGTCAGTAATTTGCACCAGAGGTACACTTCAACTGTGAGAGACAGAATGTGAAAAAATAATCCATGAATCCACATGGTAGGATTTGTAAAGAATTTATTCGTAAATCAGGGTGGAAAATAAGTATTTGGTCAATAACAAAAATACAACTCAATACTTTGTAACATAACCTTTGTTGGCAATAACAGAGGTCAAACGTTTACTATAGGTCTGTACCAGGTTTGCACACACAGTAGCTGGTATTTTGGCCCATTCCTCCATGCAGATCTTCTCGAGAGCAGTGATGTTTTGGGGCTGTCGCCGAGCAACACGGACTTTCAACTCCCGCCACAGATTTTCTATGGGGTTGAGGTCTGGAGACTGGCTAGGCCACTCCAGGACTTTCAAATGCTTCTTACGGAGCCACTCCTTTGTTGCCCGGGCGGTGTGTTTTTGATCATTGTCATGTTGGAAGACCCAGCCTCGTTTCATCTTCAAAGTTCTCACTGATGGAAGGAGGTTTTGGCTCAAAATCTCACCATACATGGCCCCATTCATTCTGTCCTTAACACGGATCAGTCGTCCTGTCCCCTTGGCAGAAAAACAGCCCCATAGCATGATGTTTCCACCCCCATGCTTCACAGTAGGTATGGTGTTCTTGGGATGCAACTCAGTATTCTTCTTCCTCCAAACACGACGAGTTGAGTTTATACCAAAAAGTTCTACTTTGGTTTCATCTGACCACATGACATTCTCCCAATCCTCTGCTGTATCATCCATGTGCTCTCTGGCAAACTTCAGACGGGCCTGGACATGCACTGGCTTCAGCAGCGGAACACGTCTGGCACTGCGGGATTTGATTCCCTGCCGTTGTAGTGTGTTACTGATGGTGACCTTTGTTACTTTGGTCCCAGCTCTCTGCAGGTCATTCACCAGGTCCCCCCGTGTGGTTCTGGGATCTTTGCTCACCGTTCTCATGATCATTTTGACCCCACGGGATGAGATCTTGCGTGGAGCCCCAGATCGAGGGCGATTATCAGTGGTCTTGTATGTCTTCCATTTTCTGATGATTGCTCCCACAGCTGATTTTTTCACACCAAGCTGCTTGCCTATTGTAGATTCACTCTTCCCAGTCTGGTGCAGGTCTACAATACTTTTCCTGGTGTCCTTCGAAAGCTCTTTGGTCTTAGCCATGGCGGAGTTTGGAGTCTGACTGTTTGAGGCTGTGGACAGGTGTCTTTTATACAGATGATGAGTTCAAACAGGTGCCATTCATACAGGTAACGAGTGGGGGACAGAAAAGCTTCTTACAGAAGACGTTACAGGTCTGTGAGAGCCAGAGATTTTCCATGTTTGAGGTGACCAAATACTTATTTTCCACCCTAATTTACGAATAAATTCTTTACAAATCCTACCATGTGAATTCATGGATTTTTTTTTCACATTCTGTCTCTCACAGTTGAAGTGTACCTCTGGTGCAAATTACTGACCTCTGTCATCATTTTAAGTGGGGGAACTTGCACAATCGGTGGCTGACTAAATACTTTTTTGCCCCACTGTATATATATATGTACTACGGGCAATACCTACAACCACGATTACCGACACTAACAAGCTGATCTACAATACGGCAGCAGTGATCAGTGAGATGCTTGGCTACAAGTTGAACAGCCACAAGGGGCAGTACCCTCCATGGAGAAGGAGGCTAGAGGGCAAGATCAAAGTAGCACGGAGGGAGGTTAGCCAACTAACGGAGTTGCAGCAAGGTGCGACAAAGAAGGTGCATAAGAAATACAGCAAGCTGTCCATACCTGAGGCCTTGGAAACTGCCAAGCAAAGACTCACAGCCTTGGCCAGCCGCTTGAGGAGGTAAACCAGAGAGATAGAAGGCAGGAGAATAAACCAGCTGTTCTCCACAGAACCAGCAAAGGTGTACTCTCAGTGGCAAGGGAACAATAAGAGAACAGCACCACCAAGGCTGGAGACGGAGCAATACTGGAAGCGCATATGGGAGAAGGATGCAACCCATAACGGCAATGCTCAGTGGCTAGAGGATCTGAGGGCAGACCACAGCAACCTCCCTGAACAGGGTCCAGTAACCATCACAGTGGCAGATATCCAAGAAAGGGTCTCCAGTATGAAGAGTTGGACAGCACCAGGGTCCGACATGGTTCACGCCTACTGGCTGAAGAAGCTGACTGCACTCCACGAGCGTCTGGCAGCACAAATGAACCAGCTGCTAGTTAACGAGAGACACCCGGAATGGCTAACCGAAGCTCGGTTCTGATCCCCAAGGACCCCAAGAAGGGACCGGTCCCTTGCTGTCATTCGGAACCGCTACATCGATCACTACGGCCGTCTTCTTCTGTTTGTCTACCACCACTATGTCCGGTTGGTTAGCCACCACCATTTTGTCCGTCTGTATCTGGAAGTCCCACAGGATCTTAGCTCGGTCATTCTCCACCACCCTTGGGGGCATCTCCCACTTTGACCTCGGGACTTCCAGGTTATACTCGGCACAGATGTTCCTGTACACTATGCCGGCCACTTGGTTATGGCGTTCCATGTATGCCTTGCCTGCTAGCATCTTGCACCCTGCTGTTATGTGCTGGATTGTCTCTGGGGCATCTTTACACAGCCTGCACCTGGGGTCTTGCCTGGTGTGATAGACCCCAGCCTCTATGGATCTTGTATTCAGAGCTTGTTCTTGTGCTGCCATGATTAGTGCCTCTGTGCTGTCTTTCAGTCCAGCTTTGTCCAGCCACTGGTAGGATTTCTGAATATCAGCCACCTCCTCTATCTGCCGGTGGTACATACCGTGCAGGGGCCTGTCCTTCCATGATGGTTCCTCGTCTTCCTCCTCTTTCTTGGGTTTCTGCTGCCTGAGGTATTCACTGAGCACTCGGTCAGTTGGGGCCATCTTCCCAATGTATTCTTGGATGTTCGTTGTCTCATCCTGGACTGTGGTGCTGACACTCACCAGTCCCCGGCCCCCTTCCTTCCGCTTAGCGTACAGCCTCAGGGTGCTGGACTTGGGGTGAAACCCTCCATGCATGGTAAGGAGCTTTCTTGTCTTTATGTCAGTGGCTTCTATCTGCTCCTTTGGCCAGCCTATTACCCCAGCAGGGTACCTGATCACGGGCAGGGCGTACGTGTTGATGGCCCGGATCTTGTTCTTACCATTCAGCTGACTCCTCAGGACTTGCCTGACCCTCTGCAGGTACTTGGTGGTTGCAGCTTTTCTAGCGGCCTCTTCATGGTTCCCATTGGCCTGCGGGATCCCCAGGTACTTGTAACTGTCCTCTATGTCTGCAATGTTGCCTTCTGGTAGTTCAATCCCCTCAGTTCTGACTACACTTCTCCAGTCCGAACGACATTCCAATGTCATTGCTGTATAGCCTGGTAGTGTGGATCAGTGAATCGATGTCTCGTTCACTCTTGGCATACAGCTTGATGTCATCCATGTACAGGAGGTGGCTGACAACTGCTCTGTTCCGCAGTCGGTATCCGTAGCCAGTCTTGTTAATGATCTCACTGAGGGGGTTCAGGCCTATGCAGAACAGCAGTGGGGACAGAGCATCTCCTTGGTAGATCCCGCACTTGATGGTGACTTGTGCTATGGGCTTGGAGTTGGCCTCTAGTGTTGTATGCCACATCCCCATTGAGTTCCTGATGAAGGCTCTTAGGGTCCCATTGATCTTGTACAATTCTAGGCATTCCAGTATCCAGCTGTGTGGCATTGAGTCATAGGCCTTCTTGTAATCAATCCAGGCAGTGCACAGGTTGGTCAGTCTGGTCTTGCAGTCTCGGCTGATTGTTCTGTCTACCAGTAGCTGGTGTTTTGCGCCTCTGGTATTCTTGCCAATTCCTTTCTGTGTCCCGCTCATGTATTGACCCATGTGCCTGTTCATCTTAGCCGATATGATGCCTGACAGGAGCTTCCATGTAGTACTGAGGCAGGTTATTGGTTGGTAGTTGGAGGGGACCGGTCCCTTCTTGGGGTCCTTGGGGATCAGGACCGTCCGACCTTCGGTTAGCCATTCCGGGTGTCTCTCGTTAACTAGCAGCTGGTTCATTTGTGCTGCCAGACGCTCGTGGAGTGCAGTCAGCTTCTTTAGCCAGTAGGCGTGAACCATGTCGGGCCCTGGTGCTGTCCAACTCTTCATACTGGAGACCCTTTCTTGGATATCTGCCACTGTGATGGTTACTGGACCCTGTTCAGGGAGGTTGCTGTGGTCTGCCCTCAGATCCTCTAGCCACTGAGCATTGCCATTATGGGTTGCATCCTTCTCCCATATGCGCTTCCAGTATTGCTCCGTCTCCAGCCTTGGTGGTGCTGTTCTCTTATTGTTCCCTTGCCACTGAGAGTACACCTTTGCTGGTTCTGTGGAGAACAGCTGGTTTATTCTCCTGCCTTCTATCTCTCTGGTTTACCTCCTCAAGCGGCTGGCCAAGGCTGTGAGTCTTTGCTTGGCAGTTTCCAAGGCCTCAGGTATGGACAGCTTGCTGTATTTCTTATGCACCTTCTTTGTCGCACCTTGCTGCAACTCCGTTAGTTGGCTAACCTCCCTCCGTGCTACTTTGATCTTGCCCTCTAGCCTCCTTCTCCATGGAGGGTACTGCCCCTTGTGGCTGTTCAACTTGTAGCCAAGCATCTCACTGATCACTGCTGCCGTATTGTAGATCAGCTTGTTAGTGTCGGTAATCGTGGTTGTAGGTATTGCCCGTAGTACATATATATATATATATATATATATATATATATATATATATATATATATATATATACACATATGTATAAAAAACACCCAGCACGCCCCTGCGGGCGGTTTATCCTTCAAGCTCGGGTCCACTTGACAGAAGTGGATGTAGCTGTGGGTAATGAGAAAAGATGAAAAGAACGATTGATACATTATTTGTTAAGTTAAGGCCTGATCTGTCTGAAATTCATAGCCAGCTCTGACATGGTGCCATCAATCGCTGAACGCTGAAAAAGCAGCAGTGTATCCAGAAAACGCATTACAGGGCGACCGTGGCTCAGGGGCCTGGGAATCGCATCTGTAACCGGAAGGTCGCCGGTTCAATCCCTGGGCTCTCTGTCCTGGTCGTTGTGTCCTTGGGCAAGACACTTTGCCTACTGGTGTTGGTCAGAGGAGCCGATGGCGCAATATGGCAGCCTGGCTTCTGTCAGTCTGCCCCAGGGAAGCTGTGGCTACAACTGTAGCTGCCTCCACCAGTTTGTGAGAGTGAATGAATAGTGGCATTGTAAAGCGCTTTGGGTGCCTAGAAAAGCGCTATATAAATCCAATCCATTATTATTATTATTATATGCTGCTATAAATGCACTGCCCAAGTGTCCCCTCTCCCCACTGCCTTTCAGCAGCAGGCAGCAGCAAACAGGTCGTCAGAGGAGGCTGATGTAATGATTAAGTTTAACATTGTCTACAATATTACCAAAGAGTGCAAAGCACTTTTAGCACAAGCACTTTTTCAGTAACTTGACTTCCTTGTAGAAATGTGCTCCAAATAAAAAACTTTGTGTTCACAAGATTGTTAGTTAATCATTTACAAATCAATATTGTCTTTATGGACAGCAATCTTCCACCCCAAAAAGTGCACAGGTAAACCTGCGTTTTTAAGCAATGCGGTAGAAAAATATGGGTGCGTGGCAAAAAGTTAGTCCAGAGCCCTGTACAAAAATGTGAGTACAAAATGAATTCCATAAATAATATATTTATATTTAGAGAAAAAGATTTGGACGTTGTAATTCTTTTGCCTGTACCGTTTGGTTCTTTAGCCGTCAGAATTGTTTAATGAAGGCCAACAAAGATACCCAACGGATTCACTTTACCAAGTGGATCATCACGGCCTTGCCGTATCGGTCCATTTGATTCACCTTTGTTATTATTATTTATTTATTTTAAGGTATTACAGACGGGACAGACATGACTGGGGTATCGGAAAGGGGGGGGGAGAGGGAGCGAGAGAATTTAAAAAACAAATCTGCGCGATCACCTGTTGAGAGAAAAAAAAATCAAAAAAAGAGAGCAACATATTACACACAAAATCATTGCAATAACCTAAATAAATGTAACTAACAGTAAATACTAAATATTGAATGTTGTTGTGCAGCACGCAGGACCGACAGCGCTTTGAGGTAGCAACTAAGAAAGGTGTAGTTTGGGTCTGTGAACTCTTGTGTGCACACCTGTGTGCATCAGCGCGCTTGTATTCCAAAGGTTTCTCCATGTAACGATCTGCTAGAGGGTGTAGAGAGCCATAGCCCCGTCCCCCAGGGCATGAAGCAGGCATGGAGGACATCCAGAGGCCCCAGAGTGCGAGAGCCCAAGGAGGACCACTGGAGGGGCATCCGTGCCACCCTCCTGGGAAGGGCTGAGGTGAGCCCCAGACGAAGGGTCACCCAGCAGCCATGGAGCAGAAGCCAGAGGGGGCTGCAGTGGCGTGCCCGCGGGCTCTGCCGGCAGCCAGCTGTGCCAGAGGGAACCGAATCCCAGACCCAGAGGACCTGTAAAGATTTATTTTCTGCTCTCTGTATTAAGCCTTTAGTTATATTTGCAAACCGAGTTTTGCATTTCTTGGTTTAAATTTGTCTTTTTTTCCCCATCTTATATCATTAAGCTCCTTGTAATATACACTATGTGTTAAAACAAGAGCTACATTTTCTTTTATCACAATCTGTTGATGTTCCGTTTCTTAGTAACAATATTCCAACATTGGGATTTCAGCAACTTTGACCAGTAGCTGAGACATCCCATAAGCTCAGTCAGCATGTTTTTCTTACTTATGTAGAAGCACTGCCAGGAAATATAATCTTTTCCTCGTTTAGAGCATAAACCTTTATATCGAAAAGATATAAAACATCCAAAGAAGTTTGACTGTAATGGAAGAATGGAGCGTGTACAGGATATCTACATGTTCAACACAATTAAGGAATCATTTATATGAATTGCCCCTAATCTGTTCGAGTTCTCTGTTTAACATTAATTGGCTCATTAAGTCAGTGCCAGCAGTACCAGTGTGAGATTAATAAGCTGTGATGTGAAGAAATCCTCACGGCTTCAATGGAGCTGCAGTTTGGCCGTTGATGAAGAATGCAGGTAAGAACGCCTCCCAATTAAACTTTACAGCGCACTCATCCTCAGTTAATCTGAATTAGAAGTGTGAGGTCAAAGAAATATTGAGAAATATTATTCTTTTATTCACCAATGAATCATTGTGCTGGGCTAAAAATAGTCTGTAGAGCAAGCATATTAGTCTGGAAGAAAGACGGATTATGTGCTATATTAGTCATTGGTTCCCACTACAGTCCCACAAGTACCGCTGATTGCTTTTGTTTCCTCCCCCAGAAAATTACTAAAAGCCCAAAACACTGAGTGGGAATACTGTAAGACTTTACAGAGCTGCACAACGTGACTTGGAGAGGACGCTGAGCTTCACTGTATTAAACTGTCATTCTTTTCATGCAAAGGATAAAATACTAATTTCATGACATTAAGTTTTACAGCTCTGTCAGACAGCACTGGGAAACATGGGAATTATAATATCAGGTCAGATACTAATGTTGGACACAAGGCCAGTCAGGTTCTTCCATACTTGCTCATCCATGTCTTTATGGACCTTGTGTTGTGCAGTTGTGACCAAGTGGTCGGTGGGGTTGGATAAAAACTAATAAAAATGGCAACGCCACCTAGGGGAATTTCACCCCCAGGAAATATATATTTAAGAAAAATAGATAAACGCAAATAAAAGAGGCCGCACAGATTCAAGGATGCACACCGAGGCAGGCTGGCTCCAATATTAATACAGTTTTATTTATAGCTGAAGAAATAACGAGTAAAATATTAAGAAAAAGAAATGTAGTGTTGTTGTTGACAGTGTCCGAAAGGTACAATAAAACAATCATGGAACTTTGGCTTACCAGCAGCCATGGACCCAAAAGAAAAACCACAGAAAAAGAAAATCACTACAGCCGGCACCCAGTGCTGTAAACTGGGTGCCGGCTGTAGTGTGAAAACGACCCACCACCTGAGGTTCCAGGGCTGCTGGCACGTCTTCCGTTCACTGAAATAAAACACAGAACAACACGTTAAAAGAATAAAAGGTCACTGAGCGTCAAGCTTGCTACATAAAAAAAAAAAAAAAAAAACTAAATAAAAACCTAACACTTCAATCTTTAATAGCTTGTCATGGATTGCTGTGTGGCAGGCAGGAGGAGGACCCAAAATGCAAAAACTCACAGACACGGGGATGAACTCAAAAATCACAGCTTTAATGCTGGAACGGCAGAACGTAGGAAATACAAAACTAAACTGGGAAAAGTAAACTAACACTCGCAGAGACACAGGGAAATCCACGCAGCATGAGGGAGAACGCGACACAGAACTGAGGGAGACGCAGACATAAATACACAGAGGGTTAACGAGGGAAGTGGGAGCACACGGGGAACACACGTGACACTGATAATCATAACAAGACATGGCAGGAGTGAACACAACACTAACGGGAGACGGGCAAAGTAAAACAGGAAGTACAGAGGTTCAGACAGGAGGAGAGAGAGCACGGGGAGAACACAGACATAACGGGCTGGGGAAAACATAGAATAAAACACAAAGAGAGACGAGGGCTCATAAATACACAGAGGGGCACACAGGGGGTAAAAGCCACGAAGGGAAAACACTTAGGGAACAACACAACAGGGCAACTCAGGAAACATGGCCTAAATAGGGAACAAAATGCAAACATACAAGAAAACTAAGAACACTGGGCCAACATGGCCCAGGACCATGACAGTACCCCCCCCCCCCCCCCCCCCACAAGGGCTGGCTCCCGACAGCCAAAACCCGAGAACCAAGACAAACAGAAAACAACCCACCCAGGGCGGGAGGCGGGGGACCAGGACGGAGGGACCAGAACAGGAAACAAAAAACGAACAACAGAAAACACAGGAGCACAAGACCATAGTTCAAATAAAGTTCAGGGGGCCGACCCAGAGCCCACCGCCACAAAAGTTCACGGGTCACACGGTCGGGGGGCCGACCAGGCGGGTGGCACAGGTGACAGAGCTGGTCCGGAGGCCGACCGCGCGGAAGGCAGCGGCGGCGACGACGGAGCAGTTCAGGGGGCCGGCCGCGCGGAAGGCAGCGGCGGCTCTCCAGTGTCAGGCGTACTGGCCGAGGCCCGGTGGGCACAGGACCAGTCGAGGCGGGGCCAGATGAGGACGAAGACTCTGAGGCGGGGCCAGACGAGGACGAAGACTCGGAGGCTGGGCCAGACGAGGACGAAGACTCGGAGGCTGAAGAGGCTGAGGCTGGGCCAGACGAGGACGAAGACTCGGAGGCTGCAGAGGCTGAGGCTGGACCAGACGAGGACGAAGACTCGGATGCTGCAGAGGCTGAGGCTGGACCAGGCGGAGCTGCAGAGGCTGAGGCTGGACCAGGCGGAGCTGCAGAAGCTGATGGAGGCTGAACGGGCCCCTCGGACCCTCCAGCGGAGACAGGAGGCTGAACGGGCCCCTCGGACCCTCCAGCGGAGACGAGGAGGTGCTGGCCGGGCTGAGCAGAGCCGCCAGCGGAGACGAGGAGGTGCTGGCCGGGCTGAGCAGAGCCGCCAGCGGAGACGAGGAGGTGCTGGCCGGGCTGGGCAGAGCCGCCAGCGGAGACGAGGAGGTGCTGGCCGGGCTGGGCAGAGCCGCCAGCGGAGACGAGGAGCTGCTGGAGGGGTCCTCCTGAACCCCCAACTGAGACGGATGCAGAGCCAGCGGGTGCGGGGTCCTCTGGCACTGCGGGCGCTGACTGTAGCGGCACAGGGCACGCAGCCGGCTTAGGATGCGACGGCTGGGGCTGTGTAGGGCAAACAGTCAGTTTAAAGTGTGTCAGCACCGCGTAATCCTCAGCTGGTGAAGAAAGCTCACAAAGGCTTCCAGCTGAGGTGGGCAGTGACTGAACGGGTTGCTGGGCTAAGCACTGAGCTGGTGACAGAGACAATAACTGAGCTGAGAAACTAACAGGCAATGAGGCAAAGGACTGAGGCGGTAACGGAGCGGATGACTGAGCAGACTGTGGAGCTGATGGCTGCGCTAAAGACAGGGGTGCATGTCGCAGTGATGGCGAAACAGCAGGTAGAGGAACCGATGACTGAACAGGAGATGGAGCTGCTAACTGTGCTAAAGCCTGGACTGGTGACAAAACAAGAAACTGCGTAAACAACTGAGCTACAGACTGTGTTATGGATAGTAAAGCCAGTTGAAGTGGTAGTTGCGCTTGTGGTTGAGCAGGTGTCTGACTCTGGGTTGCTCTCCTTCTGGGAACAGGAACAGGTGCTAGGCCTGGCCGAACACCAGCCATCCCCACCCGAGGAACAGATACGGGTGTAGGGACGAGCTGGGCTCTGGCTGCCTTTACCCTGGGGGCCGGTGTAGGTGCAGGAGCTAGCTGGACCTCTGTCGCTCCCACCCGAGGAACTGAGACGGGTGCAGGAGTCGGCAGGGTCACGGCTGACCTCACCCGGGGAACCGGAACAGGAGCAGGCAAAGGCAGGGTGTCCATCAACCCCACCTGAGGAACAGGTACGGGTGCCGGGATGAACGGCGCCTCTGCCAGGCTGGGGACAGAAGCAGGGACCAGCTGGACCTCAGCCACCCTCTCTCGAGGAACTGGTACGGGAGCAAGGGAAAGCTGGGCCCGCGCTGCCCTGGTTACAGGAACTGGAGGCGGAGAGCGAAGCACAGGAACAGAAACAGACACAGGGAAAATCGAGTTAGTGGTAAAATGGTAAATGGCCTGTATTTATATAGCGCTTTACTAGTCCCTAAGGACCTCAAAGCGCTTTACATATCCAGTCATCCACCCATTCACGCACACATTCACACACTGGTGATGGCAGCTACATTGTAGCCACAGCCACCCTGGGGCGCACTGACAGAGGCGAGGCTGCCGGACACTGGCGCCACCGGGCCCTCTGACCACCACCAGTAGGCAACGGGTGAGGTGTCTTGCCCAAGGACACAACGACCGAGACTGTCCAAGCCGGGGCTCGAACCGGCAACCTTCCGATTACAAGGCGAACTCCCAACTCTTGAGCCACGATCGCCCCGATGTGGAGCTAAAAGCAGTGTTAGCGAACAGAGAGTCATGGCGAGTCACTCCTGGCAACTCTGTAGGCCTTAAGCTGTCCATGTTAGGAGTAGCAGTCTCTAAAACAGTCATAGCACAGGAAGATCCAGGTTTAGCAGAGTCAGAGTCAGTAATACAGAGCACAAAGGGATCCGTTGCGGACACAGGAGCATTCACACAGACCGTTTCTAAATATACAGGTTGGAGAGCAGCATAGTTCAGGACTGAAGAAACACCATCCACAGTCTTATACATAGGAGGTACAGGAGTTGGGGAGTTAACGCAGGCGGTGTCCGAGGCAACTTGGTGAGAAACTAACTCAGGAATAGTCAACCTGAGCTCCCCTAGCAGTTTACACATGACGGACGGTAACTTGTTGCACTTAACCTTAACAGTTGTGATTGAATGCACAGTCTTAGTGTTCTCAAAACCTGAGTTAACAGACTTCGCATCAGCTAGTGTTAACACGAGAGGAGCAACATTCTTTATCCCTGGAGAAACAGAGTCAGAGCTAACAGACAAGGCAGGAAAAGCTAAATGTGGCAGAGGGTCACAAGCAACCTGAGAAACAGAAAGTGTAGCCTTTGGAGGTTGGCAGACACACTGTTCATTTTCCAGGGGGTCCCCTCTGGTTTCAGCAGGAAGAGGAACCTCAGGACAGTTTGTTTTAACACTTAGTTCACAAGTATGCAACTCAAAAATAGTCTTTTTCTTTTCTAAAGTGGGATTATCAGTCTGTGTGTCAATTACTGCTGACCCGGGAGGAGCAAAGGAAAAACAGTCATTCTCAAACATGGGTGTGAGGGTAGGTAATGCAGACTCTGGATTAACTGACCCAGAATTACCAGACACAGAGTTAACGGTCTCTGGGATGACGCACACAGAGTCTACAGTGCCAGAGTTTTTTAAGTCAGCCTGAACAGCAGTCTCTAGGGGGGCAATGAACTCAGTCTCATGCTTAATAGGTGCAGAGGTGAACTTAGAAATGTTATGAGGCCTGGAAACACAGTCATTTTCAAACTTACTGTTCATCTCTGATGAGTTACAGACGTGAAAAACTGCGGACTCAGGAACAGAATATTGTCCGAGTTGGTCCGACTTGGAAGTGGCATGGAAGAAACAGTTAGTGTCACTCACCACCGGAGTTTGCTCAGAAACTTTAGGGCGGCGGCGGCGTGAGCGCCGTTTTCGCCGAGAGGGGGGAGGAGATGAGCCGGGCCGCGAATCCTCCAGCGGACCGGGCTGAACGTCCTCCGACCCCTCACACTGGAGAGGCAGCTCCGGGCGGACGCCTACGGTGGAAACAAGGAAGTCCCGGATGTGGGGGTGCAGCGCGCCGAACAGCTACGGGAGTCCGGACACCATCCGCTGTAGACGGACGGCTACGACCTCCCGGTGTTCGTCTCCTGGCAGCGCCTCCCACTCCTGACAGTGGTACTCCACCGTATAGATCAAATCCTCCCGGAGCTCAGCGGAGGGGTTGTGAGTTGCTGGGTCCATGTCGTGGTCGCGTTCTTCTGTCATGGATCGCTGTGTGGCAGGCAGGAGGAGGACCCAAAATGCAAAAACTCACAGACACGGGGATGAACTCAAAAATCACAGCTTTAATGCTGGAACGGCAGAACGTAGGAAATACAAAACTAAACTGGGAAAAGTAAACTAACACTCGCAGAGACACAGGGAAATCCACGCAGCATGAGGGAGAACGCGACACAGAACGCAGACATAAATACACAGAGGGTTAACGAGGGAAGTGGGAGCACACGGGGAACACACGTGACACTGATAATCATAACAAGACATGGCAGGAGTGAACACAACACTAACGGGAGACGGGCAAAGTAAAACAGGAAGTACAGAGGTTCAGACAGGAGGAGAGAGAGCACGGGGAGAACACAGACATAACGGGCTGGGGAAAACATAGAATAAAACACAAAGAGAGACGAGGGCTCATAAATACACAGAGGGGCACACAGGGGGTAAAAGCCACGAAGGGAAAACACTTAAAGAACAACACAACAGGGCAACTCAGGAAACATGGCCTAAATAGGGAACAAAATACAAACATACAAGAAAACTAAGAACACTGGGCCAACATGGCCCAGGACCATGACATAGCTTTAATAAAAGAAACTACGCACACACACATAACGCAAACTGGAGACTGGCACCCCTTAAATCAAACCTAGAGCTGGGCGATATGAGATTTTTTCATATCACGATATGTTTTTTTCATTTCAGGCGATAACGATATCTATCACGATATCAGCCAAATAACTATATTTGTAAGATTTAAATGTGCCGTTGCTCACAAGTAAAATGTGAAATAATCAGCAGCTTGTTTTTAAATATTTATTTCCCATAATAAGTTCAACAGGGTAGATGTACTTAAGGAACACAAGACTTTTTCAGATAAATAAAGGCAAATATTGCAAACTACACAAAAGGCAGCCGCTAAAGCGTTTAAGTTTCAAAATAGAACAAATGAAACAGACTAAACTGTCAATTCCACTTAGAAACAAAATATTAATTCTAAAAATAAATCTTAGTTTGTTTTACAGAAGAACAGACAAAACTGACTAACTTTTGTCAATATCAAATAAACTGAGAACTAAAAGGAAATTCTCAATCTCTCCTTGTTGTATAGCTGAGCTTTTCAAACAGTTTTAACAGTTACTTTAGTCTGACAAAAGCCGAATGACGAATTAGCGCTTCCAGTCAGAGACTGAGGCTACGTCCACACGTACACGGGTATTTTTGAAAACACAGATTTTCCGTTTTCGTTTTGAAAAATAATCCCGTCCACACATAAAGGCAGAAATGAAGGCAAACGCTGCTATGAACATGCCAAAGCAGCAGGTGGCGCTAGATTCCTAACCGTGCAGAAATGTTGGCCAATCAGAAGTCTAGAAGCCTCGGTGGGAAAAAGTAAACAAAGCTGGGGCATAGAAGCAGAACCGAGTCGTATGTGTGGAGGGACAGTAACTGTGTGTATATGTAAGCATTTAAACACTGCAGAGAGTAGAATTAACAGTATTGTAGAAATTCATTTCACCGAAACAATAACGTGGCGCACAGTGTGACGCATGCACCAGTTTATTGTATTTCCAGACTTGCTTTTGGCACAATTTACAGTGCACGCTACTCTGTTTTTTGTCAGACTTGAAATAGCCGAAATACCTTCACACTACGGAACTTCTATGGCTCTTCCGTTCGACAATCTCTCCGGCGTTGGAACCATCATCTGTTTTCTCTTCGGTCACGCTCGGTTGATTTTTCTAGTCGGCACACTCATTTCCTCCATTACCCGCTGGCTGCTTCCCAAACAAACACACGTGCGGCTTGGCACTTGTGCTGTACGTAACAAGTCACGCGACGTGACGCGGCGGCTGTGATTGGTTCGGCTCTGCGCTACTTAATTTAGATTGGTTGACCTTTTTTTTTTTTTTTTTTTTTTTTTTTAAGAGGACAAGAGCGGCGAGGTCTAAGATAAGATAAGATAAGATAAGATAAGATAGAACTTTATTAATCCCTCGGGTGGGTTCCTCTGGGAAATTCGACTTCCAAAAAAAAGCACAGCAACGACCAAAGTTACAGTTACAGAATTGTTATATATATATATATATATATATACACACACACACACACATATAAATACAGAGACAAATATAAATAAAATATACAAAGGGGATAAATAGAATAAATAGGAATAAAAAATAAAAATACAAGTGAATTGCACATTTCAAGTATTGAGTCTATTGCACTGTTGACTATTTACAAAAAGTATTGCACAAGGTATTGCACAGTGAGGTGAAGAGGCACTACAGCTTAGTTGTTCCCCCCTCCTTTGTCCTCCTGTTTCCCCTCCCTCTCCCCTCCAGAGAGGAGTTAAACAGTCTGATGGCGTGTGGGACAAAGGAGTTTTTAAGTCTGTTAGTTCTTGTCTTGGGGAGAAGCAACCTGTCACTGAACAGACTCTTCTGGTTGTTTATGGCCGTGTGCAGAGGATGCCTGGCATTGTCCATAATGTCCATCAGTTTCTTTAATGTCCTTTTCTCTGCCACTGTCACCAGAGTGTCCAGCTTCATGCCGACCACAGAGCTAGCCTTCCTGATCAGTTTCTCCAGCCTGCATGAGTCCTTCTTTGCTGTGCTGCTCCCCCAGCACACCACAGCATAGAAAAGTACTCCAGCAACCACCGACTGGTAAAACATCCTCAGGAGCTTCCTGCAGATGTTAAAAGACCTCAGCCTCCTGAGGAAGTACAGTCGGCTTTGTGCTTTTTTATACAGGTGCTCTGTGTTGCATGACCAGTCCAGTTTATTGTCCACCCACAGCCCGAGGTACTTGTACTTGTTGACCACCTCCACCTCCTCCCCCTCTATCTGAACCGGCAGTGGACCTTCTCTGGACCTCCCGAAGTCCACAACCAGTTCCTTAGTCTTTGAGGTGTTGAGTTGCAGGTGGTTTGTGTGACTCCATGCGACAAAGTTCCTCACCAGACTTCTGTACTCCTCTTCCTGATCATCCCAGATACACCCCACGATGGCCGTGTCATCTGCAAACTTCTGAATGTGGCATAATTCAGAGTTGTAGCAGAAGTCAGAGGTGTACAGGGTGAAGAGAAGAGGGGACAGCACAGTTCCCTGTGGTGCTCCTGTGCTGCTGACCACTGTGTCAGACGTGATGTCCTTCAGCCTGACGTACTGTGGTCTGTCGGTGAGGTAGTCGGAGATCCAAGCCACCAGGCAGGGGTCCACCTCCATCCTGTTCAGTTTTTCCTGAAGCATACAGGGCCGGATGGTATTAAAGGCACTGGAAAAGTCAAGAAACAGGATCCTGACCGTGCCTTTTCCCCCATCCAGGTGTGAGTGGGCTCTGTGTAGGAGGTACAGGATGGCATCCTCCACTCCGACACCCGCCTTGTATGCAAACTGTAGTGGGTCCTGGGCATGTTGTACCTGTGGTCGGAGGAGGTTGAGGAAGAGCCGCTCTAGAGTCTTCATAAGATGTGACGTCAGTGCCACCGGTCAGAAGTCATTCAGCTCATTGGGCCGGTTCCTTTTAGGGACCGGGACGATGCAGGATGTCTTCCATAGGGCGGGCACTCTCCCCAGTCGCAGACTGAGGTTGAAGATTCGTTGTAGCGGCTCCCCAAGTTCAGCAGCACACGCCTTTAGCATCCTAGGACACACCTTGTCTGGGCCTGCTGCCTTTCTGGGGCGAAGCTTCCTCAGTTGCCTCCTGACCTGATCCACTGTGACACTGGGAGGTGTTTGGGAGGAGGGGAGGGGGGGAGATGTCTTGCTGCTGAGAGAGGGATTGGAGGAGGGGGGTGTCATGGTGTCAGGAAGGGGGGGAAGCGAGGGAGGCAGGAGAGTGGGGAGAGGACTCTGTAGTGAAGGTGAGGGTGAGGGTGGGGGGGTTGTGGGCTGGTTAAACCTGTTGAAGAAGTTGTTGAGTTCGTTTGCCTTCTCCACAGTCCCCCCCACTGTGCTTTTCTTGGTGTTGTGGCCTGTGATGGTTTTCACACCATTCCAGACCTCCCTCATATTGTTCCTCTCCAACTTCTGCTCCACCTTCCTCCTGTAGGTGTCCTTTGCTTCCCTCAGGCAGCGTTTCACCTCCCGCTGTGCTGCTTTCATCTCCTATCGCGATAGTTTAATTTCTCTATCGAGTAAAAGTTATATCGCGATACATATCGTTATCGTTCTATCGCCCAGCTCTAATCAAACCACAGCTTTTGCTGGCTATAATTGTCCAAGCCTGGATGAGTCCGGTGTAGTTCCCCGCAAACTGGGAGAAGCCAGCGGAGGCAATATTTGAAGATCACTCTAGCCAGCCACAGAAGCAGGGGTGCAGACAATAGTCCAGAATGGACTAAATAAAACCAGGCAAACGAAGAAAGGTAAGCCCTAAACAACAATTAAAAAAAAAAAAATCCAACGAGGCAAGGCAAAAACAGCAGGAGCAAAATAACACAACAGTTCACCCGGCAATTAACAAAACTGGAAACAAGACAAGACAGCAGCTCCACTGAGGAGGAGCCCTCAAACAGTGACTAGGCAGGCGTCTCAATTCTCCAATAAAAGGTCGGGCGATTCGCCACGGAGAGGTGAAGGTGGCAATCAAACCCTAAAACAAAGGATAAATATAACCTCAGCCTCCTCTAATTGTGAGTGCTAATAAAAATAGTTTGAACAGCTTACCCCAGGACCGGAGGCGCTATACTGCACCGGCGGAAATCATTCGAGCAGCTCTCTCTGCGACAGTGGAGTGAAAAAGAAACGGCCGCGCTACAATGGGGCCGGTTTTCTGACAAACCATCCTACTTTGGCAAAACGTCCTACCATAGGTAGTTTCTGCACATTTCTGCTGTCACAGAGTAATTCCAGCACAAATTAAAGTAGGTATGATGGTTTGCCACTTAACGTTGCCCATCAGAGTATGCTTGTAGCTCATATTCTTAAAGCCAGGATGGTTTGGCACTTAATTTCACCCGTCAGAGTATGCTTCTAGCTCAGATTAACAAAGGTAGGACAATTTGCCACTAAATTTTAGCTGTTAAAGTATGCTTGTAGGTCACATTCACAAAGGTAGGACGGTTCGCCACTATATTACTATAAACTCCGACACTCTGAGGTCAAGCGAGAGCCTACCCGTTAGTGATGTGCGGATCGATCCTGAAATATCGATTCCTCCGATACCACTCATTTATGTTCTAGAATCGATTCTCACATTAAAATATCGATATTTTAGTAATTTAGAGTAAATCTGTAGTTAATCATTAACAGGAACACAGTGGAAAGAAACTATAACATTCGGATTGTTTACATTCAAAGGAACTACTTCCTCTTCCGCCTTTCATAGTCATGTGCGAAATACAGCTGTATAAATGTGTCGCAGCTGCTGGCGTGCGCACTCACAACAATGGCTGAGCGTAATTGGAGTCATGTGCGGACGTATTTTACCTCCACAAACAGCTGAGACATGGTTTGCGATACATGTGGCAAAAAAGTGCTCCAAGAGTGAGGTGTTGTGGCCATACTAAATTCAAATTCAAATTTTATTTGTCACACACACACAACCATACACAGTATGACATGGGGGTGAAATGCTTGTAGCTGTACAATGCCCGACCATTAAATGACAGAAGAAAAGTTTTACAATATTTACAATTTACAGTTTACTACAAAAATTTACAAATTAACTTAGGAATTTACAGTAAAGAATGTGCAAATAGCAGAAGAGATTATAAAGATAAGGATTATAAATTATAGGAATTATAGGATTATAGGAAATGTGTGGTGGTGACGTGTGTGAGAGTCCAGTCTTATAGTGACGTGTTTGGGAGAGTCCAGTCCTACACCTGGTTCAGGCCCCGAATAGCCTGGGGGAAGAAGCTCCTCCTCATTCTCTCTGTTTTGGCCTTAAGGGAGCGGAAGCGCTTCCCAGACCTCAACAGTGAGAAGAGTCCATTGTTGGGATGGGAGAGGTCCATCATAATCTTCCTAGCTTTGGACTTGCACCGCTTGGTGTAGATGGACAGCAGGTCAGGGAGCTCTGATTGAATGATGCGTTAGGGAGACATTCAAAAGGGCTGTTGGGGGCGGGGGGCGGGGGGTAAATACATTTTACAGGGTTTATTTATCGGATAAAATACGTTAAATGTCACCGTTATTATTGGCCGGCCCGGAAACAGCGGGGGTGTCCAAATTCAGAGGCTGCTTCCACCTGAGGACGCGGCCTTCGCGGTCTAAAGCCGGGTGGTACGTCATGTGCTTCCTCGGTGGAGTCAAACTCTGCCGTCTGCTCATTGCTATCTAAAATATAACCGGGCGCTGACGTAAACTCTTCTGTTTAATCATTTTCTGTTTGATGTTTATTCAGCTGTGTGACAACCCGGAGGAACCCTCCTGAGGGATTAATAAAGTTTAATTTGATCTAATCTAATAACTTTAATCTCAGCCAAACCGATTTACTCATGAACAAATAAAACACTGAAAAAGCCAAACAATAACATTTTTAAGTTATCAAAGTGACTTATATATCATGTTTAACCCGAGTAGTGAAAGACCGTGGGGGTTTGAAGACGATGTGTCGGCTCAGATGTTTGAAGTTCACACAGCTACATTCTCACCTAAAAATATGTTAAAAGTTTTTTTGTGACCCAGGAAGAGAAATAAGAGTGATATTAAAACTAAGTAGCTGCCGCCGTTGTTGGAAACTGGAATTGGCTGGGCTGAGCCGCGCTATGAATTCTGCAACATGGTTTTTCAATTTTGTTGTCCTGGAAAATCGGGAGAAATTCGGGAGAATGGTGGCTCCGGGAGATTTTCAGGAGGGGCACTGAAATTCGGGATTCTCCCGGAAAATCGGGAGGGTTGGCATGTATGGTTGTGGCAACATCACTAACCTTGTCAAACACCTCAGAGTAAATCATATCACAGAATATGACGAGCGTATGTATTGTATTGTATTGTATTGTATTGTATCTTTATTTGTTTCAGGCATATAAAACAAAAACCAATATATACACACTACATATATTTTCATTTACAGATACGAATATATATGTAGATATACACACACACACACGTATGTGTTCAGATAAACAAAAAATATATAATGAAATAAAACAAAATCGTCTGACATAATGTAACAATGTTTGGTCTGAAAAGGAGTAGGAAGAAGTATGAACATACTTATTAATTCCTACCCCTGCTCAACATCTTATTGATCCCACATAATTCACCTAATTCCCATCATCACATACTCCACACGATACACGAGGAGAACCTATATAAACTTGGCTACCGTGATTGATATAATTTGGATATAATTTGATATTTTTATACATACAATGGGTGATCATCTTTATCGGTATCATATTCTTCCAAAATCAGTTTTCGAAGTATTTTCATGAACTTACTAATTCCTGAGCATTGCTGTAGATCTATAGTAAAACTATTCCACAGTTTTACCCCATAAATAGTGACACAAAAGGTTTTAACCTTTGACCGTGCTTTAAGAATCCTTAGATTCAATTTCCCCCTCAATTCATAGTCTCCTTCTCTGTCATAGAACATCCTCTGTATATTTCCTGGTAACATATTGTATCTGGCCTTGTACATAATTTTTGCAGTTTTATATTTTATAAGATCCATAAACTTCAGTATTTTTAATTTCAAAAACATGATGTTAGTATGGTCTCTAAATCCTGCTTTATTAACCATCCTGATTGCTTTTTTTTTAATTTTACATATTGGTTGAAGTGCAGTTTTATATGTGTTTCCCCAAATTTCCACACAGTATTCCAAATATGGCAATATAAGTGAACAATAAAGTACCCGGAGTGATTTGGAAGGCAAAAAATATTTAACTTTACTTAGTACGGAGATGCTTCTTGACAGTTTGGCTTGTATATGCTTTATGTGAGGTTTCCAGCAGATTTTGTTATCTATTATCACACCCAGAAATTTTGTATCCGAAACTTGCTCTATTTCAACATTGTTTACTAATCATTTTGCTCCTGCATCTTTTTTACAATTTCCGAATAACATAAATGTAGTTTTTTCCAAATTTAATGATAGCTTATTTCTATCAAACCATGTTTTCAGTTTAATCATTTCTTGTGTGACAATTTCCAAAAGCTGCTGTAAGTTCTCTCCAGTACAAAAAATATTTGTATCATCTGCAAATAGAATAAACTGTAGTATATCTGATGTTCTGCATATATCATTGATATAGAGGATAAACAGCTTTGGTCCCAATACTGACCCCTGTGGAACTCCACAAACAATGTCCATACACTCTGATTGATATTCCCCAATTTTCACAAATTGCTGCCTGTCTCTCAAATAACTCTTTACCCATTCTAACACCACTCCTCTAATGCCGTAGTACTCCAGTTTATCAACTAATATGTCATGATTAATTGTGTCAAAAGCTTTTTTTAGGTCAATGAATACACTAACTATACATTGTCTTTTATCTATATTGTTGGTGATATTTTCGATCAGTTCCATTAATGCCAATGATGTTGATCTATTTGATCTGAAACCATACTGACTATCCATTATTATTTTGTGTTTATCTATAAATTTGTCAAGTCTATTACTAAAGACTTTTTCCAGTATTTTTGAAAATTGAGAAAGTAGAGAGACAGGCCTATAATTTGTGAATTGGTGTCTGTCACCATTTTTAAACAGTGGTGTTACTTTAGCTGTTTTCATTTGTTTTGGGAATGTACCAGTTTGTAAGGACAAATTGCAAATGTGTGTTAAGGGTTTGGAAATGCCCTCTATCACTTTCTTGACTATTTCCATATCTATGTCATCAGAGTCTGTAGAGTTTTTTGTTTGTGATTTCCCAACAATATCAATGATTTCCATTTCTTCCACCACCTTTAAGAACATTGAATGAGGATTGCGATCAATGAGTCTAGTTTCTTTCTCTACAGAATCTGTTATATCAGGAATTGTTTCAGCCAAGTCTGGCCCAACACTTACAAAGAATTTATTGAACTCATTTACCACATCTCTCATATTAGTAATATTTCTATCATTATTTGCAAAATACGAAGGATAGTCTGCCTGCCCCGAGCCCTTTTTGATGATGGTATTTAATGTTTTCCAGATCCCTTTAATATTATTTTTATTCATAATCAGTAATTTTTCATAGTATTCCTTTTTACATGACCTTAAAATACTCGTTAATTTATTTTTATATTTCTTGTATTTATTTTCAGCTTCTGTACTTCTGTTCATTATAAATTCTCTGTATAAGGTATTTTTCTTCTTACATGCATTTTGCAATCCTTTTGTAATCCATGGGCACTCTGCATATTTTTGTTTTTTACTATATTTCTTTACTGGGCAATGACTATTATATAACAGTTTAAATTTTCCTAAAAAAATCTCATAAGCTTTATCAATATTTTTTTCCTTATACAGCATCTCCCATTCTTGCTTGAGTAAATCACTTTTGAATGCGTTTATTGACTCTTCTGTTCTCACTCGTTTGTATTTTATTGTGTTTTGCTGTTTAACCTTCCTGTAATTGCTGTTATGCACTATAAAAACAGGTAGATGATCACTGATGTCATTAATTAGGAGACCACTTATGGTTCTATTTTCTATTTCATTAGTAAATATATTGTCTATTAGGGTTGCCGACTGTGCTGTAATCCTGCTGGGCTTATGTTGAGACGAACTGAAGAGGAGGAGAGGGACAGGTGCTGCTAGGGCGAGACAGACGTCTCTCACGGAGTCCTTTAGTGCTGCAGGCAGGCAACGTGTTCAAATAGCACAACTTCAGTTTTTTATTTCTATATGATGAACTCTGCATTATTAAGTGATAAGAACAAGTAATCTGATGTCCTGTATCAGTATGGGATCAGTATCGTCGATACCACCCTAAATATTACTTGGTATCGGATCGGAAAGAAAATCAGTGGTATCGCACATCACTACTACCCGTAGCTGTCATGCAATCTGCTCACTTACTGATCGATCTGCAGCCATGTGCTAGCATTAACTGCTACTTTTCGCCAGACGCACGGGAGGAATAATCCAAGAGAACGCCAGCTTCTTTTTATACGGACTGACCCTGCAATCAATGGTCGTGTCCAAATTCATGGGCTGCATCCTCCTGAGGACCCGGCCTTCGCGGTCTACGTGGGCCGGGTCCTCAGAAGGTTGGGTAGGCTGGGGAAATTGGACGATCCAGCCTTCAGATTTGCGTCACCGCTGTCTCGGTGGAGTTTAATAAACTCAGCCGTCTGCTCCTTGCTATCTAAAATATAACAGGACACTGGAGTAAACTTTCGACCGTCTCACACTTCTGTTTAATCAGTTTTCTGTTTGACGTTTATTCAGCTGTGTGAAAATCCCGGAGGAACACACCCGGGGGATTAATAAAGTTTTATTTAATCTAATCTAATCTAATCTAATAACTTTAATCTCAGCCAAACCTAGGGGCCACCGTACATATTTATAGGATCATTATTAGGCCAAATGTAAATAACAAAATAACTTAAAGCAAAATTGGGAAACGTAAAGTCCGAAATCTTTATATTAAGGCCATCAGTCAAACAACACTGTTTGCTCTGGGTCTAAACAGAGCGCGTTGTGTGTGACGTCTTCTTTTGCGCATGCGGCCGCTTTGAGCGTTCACACTAGAGCGCGTTTGCTGTCGCATTTTATTTGTAGTGTGAACAAGCAGACAAAAAATCGGATTTGATCAAAAAATCTGAATTGAGCATCAAGACCTGCAGAGTGAACGCAGCCTTAGTGACATGTCATCTATGTAGATGAAAATAGTAGCATTGGCATGAAAATCGTCACAGTGATGTGGTGATGATGATGATGATGATGAGATGATGAGATGGCCTTTATTTGTCAGTTTTAGGTCTTTTGCCCACAACTGAGATGACAGACCTTGCCGACCGTACATACAATACACAAACATCACATTGGGGAGACGGGTCAGGCTAGGTAGCGAGGAAAAGAAAAACATCGAAATGTGTAACACAACAGGATAATACAGGAATGCACAGATATCAACACACCATAGCACAATAAACACAGACAGCAACATGGGAAAGAGCTCCAGTCCTGCAATCTTTCGACTGCGCCTCCAACTGACCCGATGTCCACATCATGGGGGAGGTAAGCGTTGGAGGTGGCGTTGGATCCGGGGTAGGGAGGGTGATGTGTCAGTGAGTGCTTATCAGTATGTGTATGTGTGTGCGTGTCCATAGTTCAGCTGAGACAGTGTCCTTCGCCCTGCCAGGCTAAGTAAACAGTCTTCCAGCCAACCCAGGTGGCCTTGCATGGGATGGGAAGAATAGTCTAAACACAGTCGTTATCAGGGAGTTTTTGTTCAGCTCCAGCCTTGAGCCCACAGCTGGCGCCGAAGGGGTAGCCGGATTATGATGGTAATTTTTCTTTCTTTGCGACAACTCATGAGAATTTCAAGCTGTTCCTTAACACTCCGACACTGGTCTCTCAATCTCCTGTTGGAGAACCGTGAGCTTCCCGATGATGGTATCAAACTTGCTGGTGTTTTCATTCTTTTGCCCAAACAGCCAATTCTGAGAACTCAAAAGACCACAGACCCATCCTGGATGGATTTGAAACATTTAAATACTTTGAAGGAATTTTTAGTGTTTTTAAAGTAAAAACTATAAAGACTAAAATTTGTCTTGTGACTCAAAGAATAATCAGGCTGTGATTGTGAAAGTCATGGTCGCTCCTACAGCAAAGACTAGCAGCATCATTCTCTCTCCACGTATGACCTGAATGGTAACAGCTTGCATGTTGCCTCTGGACACACAAAGTTGCTCAAGCAGTTAAATCCTCTTGATATTAAATGAAGTAAGGGAAATGAAAGTGTAAATATCAAAAACAGTCTGTTTGATAGAATGACTGAACACGTGGAGGCAGGCAAACTTACAAGATTCACAACAAACAAAGCCGTGAAGAACAGCTGTTTCTCTGTTTGAGGCCTCTCCATCTTACAAGTAAAATGCAGATGT
Organism: Astatotilapia calliptera; assembly: GCF_964374335.1. Classification (NCBI taxonomy): domain Eukaryota; kingdom Metazoa; phylum Chordata; class Actinopteri; order Cichliformes; family Cichlidae; genus Astatotilapia; species Astatotilapia calliptera. The sequence goes on from NC_137438.1 coordinate 311,641, forward strand.
GGTCAACTCGAACTCAGAAGTGAATAAATTGTGACCGCCTGCCCCAAATCGTACATCATGTAGCCATACGGTAACTTTTGACCTGTGGTTTCTGAGGTGGGTACGATGTGATTTCAGAGCGCTATGTCTCCAGTCATCACCTACAAACAGAATGAAGATGAAAAGGCTCCTCAGGAGGTAGAGCTGGTCACCTACTGATCGGAAGGTTGGTGGTTCGATCCTTGGCTTCTCCAGTCTGCATGTCAAGTATCCTTGGGCAAGATACTAACCCCAACTTGCTCTCTGATGCATCCATCGGAGTATGAATGTGTGTGTACTTAGAAAGCACTACGTATAGATAATGGGTGTGATTGTGTGAATGAGGCACGTTGTATGCAGCGCTTTGAGTACTCCGGGAGAGTAGAAAAGCGCTGTATAAGAATCAGTGCATTTACCATTCCTGTGGAGATGACACGGCTGCTGACGCTGGAGCCGCTGGCATCGTGGTTGCTGCAATTGGACGTGCCTCCTTAAACCTGCTTCGGTAACGTAGCTCCTTAGTCTCAAGGAGCAGGGTGGAAAACCCAAAGTGACTGGAATTATGTAAAATAACTACTGGCTTTTTATAGAAAAGCACCGCCTCCGGTTGGCATGGTAACGGGGCGCCATCATTGGCCCCCAGATTCTCCCTTCATTGTCTTGCATGTGCTGTTGGTGGGGACAGAGAGGTGAGTGGATTGAGCAGGCTAATCACACACACACACACAGCTGCCCTTATCCTGTCTATCAGCAGCACTACGAGCCTGTTTTCATGCTGCTTTAGCATTTGCCTGCTTGTCTGATGGCATCAGCTGCCTTGAAATTCACTTTCTTATCTTCCGCTGACATGTTTGTTTTTTTCATCACATCTCCAACCAGCACACATGCAGAGAGTGCAAACAGTCTGAGTTTTTCCATCATGTGTGACTCAGGTCTGTGGTGTTTTTTCTAAGCAGCACGAGCTGCTCAGGAAAGCGTCTGTGTGTCGACGTGGGCCACTGGGATCTGGGAAATCCTCGTGTCGAAGCATGTGACCTACATGCAACTTGTATTTTTAACACTCTGTTGCGATTTGTCAGCGTTGCCATGGTGATAAGTAAATCATTATTCACCTGAGACAGTTGTAGTAATTTTGCCTCATGGAAGAAAATGAGGAACAAGAATGGCGTGAAAGACAAATTCTGATTCAGCTGGTGTTTAGGGAGGTGCAGTAAAATGACATGAATGAGATGTGATGTATTTGTTAAAGCCACCTCTATCCTCTTATTCTGCTGTCGCATAAAACAGGAAGTATTTATGAATAGAGTATGAAAGCAGTTGTATCCATGTTTATCCCACCTTCCATCTGTGTCTGATTAAAACGCTTTAAAATAAGGTGCAAAATCTGGGACAAGGGCATAAAGGGCTTCAGTCAGCCCTCTCCTGGTCTGCCTGCTTCTGGCAGACTTGCACATACTGTCTTTATAGCCAGCCTGTCACATGACCTTGCTGTTCATTGTCAGTGGTCCTGATGTTATGTGGTCTGAGATTTAATTATGGTCAATAATGTGGTGATGGCAAATAATGTTTGATTAGTATTTGTTATTACAAATCCTTTAAACAGTGATGTTTGATTATTAATCACTTGACCAAGATGAATAACAGGCATCTGTTCTCAGTGAGAAGCTCTGTGTTTCTGTGATTACCGTTCAGGACTTCTTCAGTGTTAATGCAGCTGCTGCTGCGTTTTAGATGAAGCTCAGCGATCGCCAGAGTCATTTAGAGGTTAGCAGAGACGGGGTCATCGCAGCCGACGAGCGCGCCGCTCATCAACTGGGAGACATCAAAGGCAGAAATGAAGAGTGTTGACAAGCTGCTCGTGTTCCTTTAGACTCGCGTTCCTGATTTGGAGGAGAGTTAAGAACACTGACTGGGATTTTTATCAGCATGTCTGCTCGTACAGACTATAAATTATTCCCACTCCAGCTCCAACTAAACAGACAGAGCTCTTGGAAATTCTTTTAGCTTTTAGCAGCTAGATAAGATTTTAAAGCATTTTTATTATTTATTTAGCCTAATGGTAACTCTTGTATGTTTTTTTTTTTACATGGCAGCCCAGTTGCTAGGGAACATCTAAATAGATTTTTGACCTTGTGCATGACTCTCTTGCTACAGGCATGGCTTATATGAATTATCCAAAATGTCTGCTTATGTTATGCTATTCTAAAAGGCAACTGCCCCGGGTTCACTATGGGAGAGGTGGTCATTATATCTGTGGCAAAATATGAATCATTAAAATGTAATATCACTCGAAATGGCCAAAAGCAGGCCTCGTGGGGCTTGTTCTGTCCTGCCCAACCTGCTACCAGGTAGGGGTGGGGGAAAAAATCGATACTGTGTAGTATCGTGATATTTTGTTTGCTAATAATGTATCGATACAGGGACAGCAGAAATCGATATTTTGTTACAAACAATTTTTTCGTGGACTGGAACATGCTCTGACTTCAGAGCATGTTGATCCTTTTTCTGAGCAAGAATCCTGACATTCCTTCACTGTCCAAATGTGTTTAACGGTTTTTTTGGCAGCAATAAACATGACAGTTTACTTATTTTAATATAAGACATGTTTTATTTTAATTAAGTTTAAAACTTTTTTATTTATTGTAAAATTATTTTGTTTTAATTTACTTTCAAATTCTTCAGTTGCTGAATGGGCTGCATAGTTTTCATAAATTGCATAGTTCAGAATAGCTGTAATTGTACCAGATGGTTGCATTCAGTTAAGTTGGACTAGACTGTAATACAAACCGTTCAGTTTGTCAACAATAAAACTGACTGACATGAGAGAAAGACTGAGTGTGAGACTTTGATATTAGATAAAATGAATATTGATCAAGTTTACCTTTATGTACAGAATCTGAATATCGCAAAATATTTTTAAATATTGCAATAATATCGTATTGTGCGTTAGAGGTGGGCGATATAAACGATATACAATAGAAATGTTATAAATTTGGCCAACAATAGAGATTTAGACTATATCGCTCTATCGCGATAGTGCATGATGTCATCAAGCTGCGCCTGTTTTGGTCGAAAGCATTGCAGCGGCTAAAACCATTATCATCTGCAAATTATGGCGACAGTCATAGCAAAGAGATGAAGCACTTTTGAAATATGGGGGAAGCCAAAAACTGCGCTTCCTCCACCTCGGTAACATTGATTCATTAATGTTTAATTCTCTCGCAGCTGCTCTATTCCCATGTTGTTGCAGTATATGAATGACTAACCTCATATTGTGGATGAATAATCTCAGTTGTTCTCCTGACTGACGTTTGGCCCGTGTACAGCATCCTGCTATGCGACTGCATTTGTCCCTGACCACCAGAATCCCTCACGTTAACTTTTATCGAGTGGAAAAAAAGTTGGCGTTCATCCTCCAGGTTCACTGTGCTAATGTTATGTTAACATAGCTGTGTCGCTAGCAATCACGTAGCACATCATTATATGCCAGGTAGTCCAACTTCAGTAACCCTGCAAACGCCACTGCTGTTTAGTTTTCTGTCTTCATTTATGTTGGAAGTGGCAGCAGAGCTGTACGTTTGAATTAGTTTCAAAAATCTCTGTCAGAACATGCTATGAAATGTTTAGGTGGAAACTAGCGAGCTAACTTCCTGCTAACTTCTAACTCCGTTAAATGTAATAAATTCTGTTTTCATGGATGCCTGGATGTTAAACTTAATTGTTACACCTGGTAGAGCAGAACGCTGATGATTTAATTAAAGATGAAATAATTTGGACCGTTTTTAACTCTCAGTGTTCGTTTGACTTTGGGACCTGAAACGGACGAAGTTTTGGACCCAGATTACTCCGCGAAGTTCCTCACCACAGCAGCCGTAATGCTCTGACAATCCATCAAGCAGTGTGGCTTACCAAAGTTGTACTAAAACATTTTTAACAAATTTCTGCACGCCAAAATCGGTTCGAGGTCAGTAAGCACAACCAGAATTCATACATAAGGCACACTCTCGATTTTTGAGAATATTAGAGGATTTTAAGTGCGCCTTATAGTGTGGAAAATACGTTATACAGAAGAAAAGAATATATCGTGATATATATCGTTACCGCACATGCTTCAAATTATATCGCGATATGAATTTTAGGCCATATCGCCCAGCCCTATCGTGCGTTAATGTAACAGAGTCATAAATCACATTCTTACAATTACACAAAATGTGTTCTAAACCCCCAAACTGCTCCTTTTATACCTGACTTTTAGGACCTCCAAGCCTGTAGTTGTGTTCATTATCAGTTAGAGCCCCTCCTCATTCTTTTCTTCTTCTTCTTTGGTGCAATACTATAAATACAGTGTAGCCCTTTTGCCTCTCCCCTTTTCCTACAATTCCCCTGTGGGAGAGGTGGGTGTCATTTCTTTCCAACACCCTGAAACACACATAATTCATATTTAGCCACCCTGATGTTTATGATTGCGATGTTAGTTCAGTTATTGTCATTATTAAGCCTGTTTTTGTAAGATGTTATAAGTGTGTAGTATGTGTGTATCATAAATGTGTTTTAGGCGCCATAAATACTGGCATGAATATATACTCCTTGCTAGCTTGGGAGCTGTGGTGGGTTGAGCTAACCCTCTTCCCCACTGTTTGTATTTGGTCGTAGGAGCTGGAGTGGGCAAATTATTTACTTGGAGGTCTTTCTTTCTTTTACCTTTTTTATCAGACACAACGCAGAATCACACCGGTTACATTAAGTATTGTGATAATATCGTATCGTGGGATGTATGGTGATTCCCACCTCTACTACCAGGCAGAACAAGACTACCAGTCAGCGGGGCCTGTACATATTCTGTAATACGTTCATTATAGGTATTATTAAGTAATAAAGGATCCACCTATTTGTCAAGTTTGTTTGTATTTTTGATTAGGAAAATATCCAAAGCTGTTATGAAAGCAAAAAATGGCGGTGCTTCAAACTGCAGTCATGGTAAACAGAAAGGACACCGTATTCTCTTGTACGTAGTATCAGAATATACCCTTACAGGTGTTATAGACAGTGTTATTGTTAATGTATGTTTGGGGGCGTTGCACCCCGGAACCTTCAGAGGATTTTCAGGGTTCTCCCTGCCGGAATGTTATGTGTGGAACAGTTTTCCTGTATGTGTGCGACTAGCTGTGGTTGTTTCTAAAAGTGGTCAGTAAACGTCCTAAAACTGGCACGTGAGTTTCCGAGCATTTTTATCCTGAGGTTATAACAACAGGGATAATCAGTAAATCGGACTCTCTCTGTAACAACAGTTTTCTGATCTGGACGTGTTTTGACGTGTTAACACAATCCCAAGGACAAAACATTAGCAGTGATTTCAGAAAATCAATTTGGGCCATTTCCAAACAATTTAAAGTCCATCTTCCAATAATGAGAAGGATTATTCACAAGTGGGAAACAATCTTTCCAGGGGTTCCAACAAATTCACCCCAAGGACAGAACATGTAATGTCCAGGGAAACAGGAAAAACCCAGCGACCAGGTCATATGTCAACCCATAGCTGGACTGGCCATTGGGCATACCGGGCATTTGCCTGGTGGGTCGATGGGTTTCTTTTGTTTTTTTGTAACGGTATAAACAGTGAAAGGTTGTGCATTGGCCAGATGCTGGCAGATGTGTAAAAATAACTCATTTGTTTGGTGGAGGCTATGGCGGAGCTTCCACAGATTCAGTAACATTAGCAAGTGGTGGAGGCCAGCAGGTGGATGAGGGAAAGGTGAGGCAGGAGGAGAGACCCGAGGCGGCCGCCGGTCCGAGTGTCAGGTGAACTGAACTTCAGGTAAGAAGTTATGACCTGCAGTCTATCTGGGTCAGATATGAACCAAGTTTAGGTGGAGTTTATTTTCATTGTGCTGACTTTTTACTGTCAGTTACAATAACTCGTACTGCGTGCTAGCTAGCATGACTGGGTGGGTGCTATGATGTTGCTGATAGTGAACTTGATTTATTCATAAGGTTAGTTAGTAGAGTTGCCAACCGTCCTGTAAAAAATGGAATCGTCTGGTATTCAGAGAAAATATTACGCGTTGCGTATTGAGCTGAAAAGGAACAGTTTGTCCCGGACTTCAGCTACAATGAAAAAGACACAAAGCTGGAGTTATTCTGTGTCTTTGCTGCACAGCTGCCTCTTCTCTCATTCTCTCCCCCTCCCTCTCCTGTTTCTACTTCAATCATGAAACTGATCAATGATCAGCTGATCGGCTTTTCTCTCTTGTTTGTTTATCGCCACTTTGCGCCAGAAAGAGGAAACCAGTGGTTGTCGCGTTAAACAACAGCAGCACGTTTAAGCTTGATCAGCTATTGTCAGAATTTATTTAACATTAATTTCTACTATCAGCTGATGTTTGCTGGAGCCACAGCTGTAAAGCTGCTGGTCATGATGTCGGTTTGGTTATGTGGTGAGAGGGAAACATGAAGATGAAACCAGGAGATGTCCTTACTGGATCATCAGAGCTGAACAGGTGATGGAGAAACAGGTTTACCTTTTAGGTGACATGAATGAGTTGAAGTTATGAACTGTTTCTGAGAGACAAATAACACCAGGATCCTTTTCTAAGTAGCTGACAGCTGGTAACTGTGCAGGGGCGGGTCTAGCAAAGTGTTGCCAGGGGGGCAGGTAGGGCATTAACAGGGAAAGGGGGGGACAAGGAAATACTTTTCTTTATTCTCATTTAAAATATCTAGCTTTTATTAAATAATTATCTGAATCTTACAACCAAGTTTTTATCTGATGTAAAATGTATAGAGTTCATACATGTACCAACAAGACAGTACATCACTGTCACAACAGCGTTTGTTTTCATTCAAAGGCTTTATGGCTTTTCCTGTAATACCTGGTGGGCTGGTCTCTAGTCAAAATGCCCGGGCCCATTTTTTGTCCCAGTCCAGTGTCAACCACGCTCACACTGCTAGCAAAAGTCACTCACCTGCAAGCGAAGAAAACTTTATTTTGGGTCCCACACACCGCACTATAGCCTATCAGCACAAATCCATCATACCAACTGCCAAACATGGGGGAGGAGGGGTGATGAGTTGGGCTTGTTTCACAGTTATTTAATGATATACTGGAGTAATGTTTATAGAGGATGCAGTTGTCAATTGAACTTGATCTAATCCAATCTGGTCTAATCTAATCTGATCTGATCTATAAGGAAAGATTTTGGAAGCCCATTTCCACCACAAAAGAAAGGATCCATTGGCGCTGCCAATCAGTATTCTACGTGAATGATGTAATTTCTTTGTTACCCAGAAGCTGAAGCCCTCAGCTACAAATGCTACAGCTAAGCTACCAGTAATACAGCCAGTCATGAATGCACAAATTGCTGAGTATTTTCAGCATGGCTTCACAAATGCTGAAATCCATGTGTTGCTAGCTGAATCACATGGCGTTACTTTCAACAAACGTACTCTCCATTTTGTTGCTGTACATTGGTAGCTCGCGATCCGGTTTTGAGTGTGCATTCCCCTGCGCCATATCCTTCCAGTAACAAGTAAATTACGTCATTCACATAGATTACTGATTAGCAGCGCTAACTCGAAATTTCAAGTTACTTTTCTCGAAATTTTGAGTTAATAAGTTGAAATTTCGAGAAAAATAACTTTAAATTTTGAATTATGGATACTTTTTTTTTTAAAATAGTGGAAACGGGCTTCTAAAAAAGACTGTTCCAGAGTTTCAGAGCTGCAATGACGCAACCTCGTCAGCTGTTTAATTCGGAAATACTAAAAGTTATTGGCTGACTGACTGAAGATGCTGATATGCTAAGCTTTGTTTATATGCATCAGTGTGCCTGTGCAGTGTTCTACCTTGGGAAAAGAAAGAAATATTACTCACTTTTATCTTTAGCATTGGCTGTGGCTCAGGAGGTAGAGCAGGTCATCTTCTAATCAGAAATTTGGTGGTTTAATCATTTAGAGGTAGAAACAAAAGTGAATGTGGCATGTTGTATAAAGCGCTTTGAGTGGTTGAATACAAAAAGTGCTACTTGAGAACCAATTCTTTAAATATTACTTTATGCATCTGATAAAAATAATCAGACTTTTAGACTCATTGTTTTATTAAACTCCACCCAGAACAGAAACAATTATCTGAGCATACATGAGCACATGGTAGGATGATGACCTTGACTCCCCGTCCCTCCTCCTCAGTCCTCTTCCCTTCACATTGTTTACGTCCTATCAGCACCTTGCAAAACTCTGTAGCAATCTCTGCTCCCTTCATTTTCTATTGAGCTTGAAGGCTGCTGTGGCATGACTGATGAATGCTGACTGGAAGCAAACAATAGAGATGCATGATGCAAATGACACTGCTCCCGTGTAGTGCAGTGATGTCTTTACCTCACGGCACTTTCCATCCTGTCATTTATCCTTCCTGTGTGCAGTAGCTTATTCACAGGGTTTTAAAATGATGATCAGGAAAATAGCCATCATTTGTATGATTATATAGTCGACCTTGTAGAAAATAGTAAATCCACCACAGGGTTCACAGGCAGCTGCCTCATAGACATAGTCACGATTACTGTGATGCTGTCCCAATATGACAGTTAGTCACAATAGTGCTAGATCTATTATCTCTGTATATTTATATACTGCAAATATCCACATAACCATGTTGGAGGTGCTTGTGTGCCTTAGTGATTCAAATCAGTTCAATCTTATTTATTTATGGAGTTAAGTAGAATCTCAAAGGCCATTTATTTCTGGAAGAGGCCATATGAGGAGCAAAAGAAGGGTTAGGGAAAGAAGGTTACTGAGGCCCCACTGGTGGCTGGTCCTTAGTTCATGGGGCCTTGGTGGGAGCAAACTGAGAGGCAACAGAGTCCCGTCCTGTTGTGGACCCACCACGTGCAGCAGGTGTCCTAAGGGTTCAATTCTCTGTGGGAGCGAAGCCAAGTGGACAGTGCTGTGGATTTGTGCACTTGTGAGCGGTGATGCACTGCACAAATGCTGGTCTGTTATGGTAAAGATAACACAGAATGTAAATGGGGTGGTCTCTCTGTGACAGACAGGGTGACGGTGTCCTCCCCGTGTGGTCCTCCAGATCATTTCTTCAATATTCTAAGCTACTTCATTTGAGTTTTAAGTTTTAAGACCTTTTTCTTCAATGCCTATGTTCTTTTGTTTTTTGAAGTGAATAAACCTAGACTGGATTCCACTGCACACAACCACAACCTGAGGCAAACTCCAGGTGGAAAACCACATCAGGCAAGTGCAAAAGCCAGAATATTAAGGATGGTGGTGCACACTATTAAACACTCTTTATATAAAAGCTTTTATATCATTTTGTACTCAATAGAGTGTCTCTTTCCCATTTATTTAGTCAGGTAGACTTCTGTGGATGGAAAGAAATGCTTATTCCAAGGTTACAAAATTTTATAACTGACTACAACAAAATCAGACAGCAAACAAATAAGTTCCTGTTAAAAGGGAGTTTTTCCTTCTCACTGTCGCCAAAGTCCTTGTTCATGGGGGTCATATGATTGTTGGGCTTTCTCTGTATGTATTATTGTAGGGTCTACCTTACAATATACAGTGCCTTGAGGCACCTGTTGTTGTGATTTGGCGATGTATAAATACAGGGAGTGCAGAGTTATTAGGCAAGTTGTATTTTTGAGGAATAATGTTATTATTGAACAACGACCATGTTCTCAATGAACCCAAAAAACTCATTAATATCAAAGCTGAATGTTTTTGGAAGTAGTTTTTAGTTTGTTTTTAGTTTGAGCTATTTTAGGGGGATATCTGTGTGTGCAGGTGACTATTACTGTGCATAATTATTAGGCAACTTAACAAAAAACAAATATATACCCATTTCAATTATTTATTTTTACCAGTGAAACCAATATAACATCTCCACATTCACAAATATACATTTCTGACATTCAAAAACAAAACAAAAACAAATCAGCGACCAATATAGCCACCTTTCTTTGCAAGGACACTCAAAAGCCTGCCATCCATGGATTCTGTCAGTGTTTTGATCTGTTCACCATCAACATTGCGTGCAGCAGCAACCACAGCCTCCCAGACACTGTTCAGAGAGGTGTACTGTTTTCCCTCCTTGTAAATCTCACATTTGATGATGAGCCACAGGTTCTCAATGGGGTTCAGATCAGGTGAACAAGGAGGCCATGTCATTAGTTTTTCTTCTTTTATAGCCTTTCTTGCAGCCACGCTGTGGAGTACTTGGACGCGTGTGATGGAGCATTGTCCTGCATGAAAATCATGTTTTTCTTGAAGGATGCAGACTTCTTCCTGTACCACTGCTTGAAGAAGGTGTCTTCCAGAAACTGGCAGTAGGACTGGGAGTTGAGCTTGACTCCATCCTCGACCCGAAAAGGCCCCACAAGCTCATCTTTGATGATACCAGCCCAAACCAGTACTCCACCTCCACCTTGCTGGCGTCTGAGTGGGACTGGAGCTCTCTGCCCTTTACCAATCCAGCCACGGGCCCATCCATCTGGCCCATCAAGACTCACTCTCATTTCATCAGTCCATAAAACCTTAGAAAAACCAGTCTTGAGATATTTCTTGGCCCAGTCTTGACGTTTCAGCTTGTGTGTCTTGTTCAGTGGTGGTCGTCTTTCAGCCTTTCTTACCTTGGCCATGTCTCTGAGTATTGCACACCTTGTGCTTTTGGGCACTCCAGTGATGTTGCAGCTCTGAAATATGGCCAAACTGGTGGCAAGTGGCATCTTGGCAGCTGCACGCTTGACTTTTCTCAGTTCATGGGCAGTTATTTTGCGCCTTGGTTTTTCCACACGCTTCTTGCGACCCTGTTGACTATTTTGAATGAAACGCTCGATTGTTCGATGATCACGCTTCAGAAGCTTTGCAATTTTGAGACTGCTGCATCCCTCTGCAAGATATCTCACTATTTTTGACTTTTCTGAGCCTGTCAAGTCCTTCTTTTGACCCATTTTGCCAAAGGAAAGGACGTTGGCTAATAATTATGCACACCTGATATAGGGTGTTGATGTTATTAGACCACACCCCTTCTCATTACAGAGATGCACATCACCTAATATACTTAATTGGTAGTAGGCTTTCGAGCCTATACAGCTTGGAGTAGGACAACATGCATGAAGAGGATGATGTGGACAAAATACTCATTTGCCTAATAATTCTGCACTCCCTGTAAAATTAAATTGAATTGAACTGAAGCTGTCACAGCAATAAAACCCCATATTGCTCTCCGATCCATCGGAGTGTGAATATGTATGAATGTTAGACAATAAGCACTTAATAGTTTAGAAAAAGTGATTAGGTGAATGATTAGTTGTATAAAGCGCTTTGAGTGCTCAGATAGAGAAGAAACGCCCTATAAAAGAACCAGTCCATTTCACTATGAAAAATGTGTTCCAGTCTTTTTGGAATATTACATGTTATATTTACCAGACCTGCAGCATAACAAGAGTCCTGCTGTCCTCCCGCTGCAGTGCTCCAGCTGTAATGACAAAAACATAAGAGGCGTAATAGCAGAATCAGCCACTGGAACACAGCGGCTGTTAAATGTTGTGAAACGAACTGTTGGGGACTTGACTCGGGTCTTCACATGGACGCTACAATTAATGAAGGGGAAAAATTTAAAGAAGACCTTGAGATGACTTCCACAGCAGGAGACTGTAATGGAGCTAGATTACACAATCAAACTAAAGGCTATGCAGTGACAGGGAGGGTGTGGATAAATGTGTGTGTGTGTTTATTGTTCTTCATGATAATAGCAGCTACAACATCCATCAAAATGTTGATATTTATCACGAGGGTTACAATTGTTGTTAAACTATGCACAAAAAAATTGAAGGTGTCTCTTAATGTGCGTTCATATGCAGGCAATAAAGATAAGCAGTGATGAGATATTTATAATATCATGTGCATATTCATCAAAGCACTGGAATATATATTAGGAAGCAGTGGGTGTTAAGATGAAAGTTACTTACAGGTGAAATTTCCTCATAATTTTTGGTGATTCAAATTAATGAGCCATAATGTGATAAACCAAGTGCTCCCCAATGCTCTGGGGTTGCAAACACTTTTGAGTCTAAATTCAGAAAAGTATAATTTCCAAAACCCCAGAGCAGCAATTTTAATCATGATTAGCAGTGTAAAAGTTTATTTTTTGATCCTTAATTTCACTGACTATAATTACAGCTGTTGCAGGCGAATTTACCCAGCTGCAGCTCACTAACAATCCTGTGAGTTGGCAAAACAGAAAAATCTCTGTTGCTTTGTTATTTTCCCAAGTGCTTTTTTTTTTAACAGAGAAAGGGATTTTCAATATATAATTTCTAAACACAGTTTAGAAGTTAGTTTTATTTAGAAAGCATAAATTATTGTTTTGCACAGAATAAAAAAAATTTGCCTATGATGATTAGCCTCCCGAATAACTGACCTTTTTCTTGAGCCATATCACAAATCTTCGAATTTCCATTATAAAAGCTTCAGCAAGGGTTTGAATTGCCACTTGAAAAAGCATCACGCCAAAAAAAATCAGTTTAGACTTCTTTAAAAGAAGCATAAGATGGATAACAAACGATTTATATATAAAATGTTCACAGGGTTTTCAAGTGTTCCAGGGTTTAAGAACAGGAGTAAGAAGTGGAAAGAACTCGTGGTTACCGTGGTTGACACCCGGTTACGCCAATCGGAGGTCACTAAAATCAATATTGAATCGGTGTGCAACTTTGCCAAAACAATGTGGGACTCTGTAGTTTTCTCTGGTCCCCTCCCCAATCAGACCAGGAGTGACATGTTTAGCCGCATGTTCTCCTTAAATTGCTGGCTGTCTGAGTGGTGTCCCAGAAACGATGTGGGCTTCATAGATAATTGGCAAACCTTCTGGAGGAAACCTGGTCTTGTTAGGAGAGACGGCATCCATCCCACTTTGGATGGAGCAGCTCTCATTTCTAGAAATATGGACAAATTTATTAAACCCCCCAAAATATGACTATCCAGAGTTGGGACCAGGAAGCAGAGTTGCAGTCTTACACGCCTGTCTGCAGCTTCTCTCCTCCTGCTACCCCCCAAAAACCCATCTCCATAGAGGCCCTGAAAATCTTAGAAATATGGTATCTAAGCAGATTCTTACTCTGGGTGGCATTACCTTGGCCTCCAGTAACGCTGTGAGCAACCTTGGAGTCATTTGACCAGGACATGTCCTTCAACGCACATATTAAACAAATATGTAAGACCGCTTTCTTCCATTTGCGCAACATCTCTAAAATAAATGGTCTGTATTTGTATAGCGCTTTTCTAGTCCCTAAGGACCCCAAAGCGCTTTACACAACCAGTCATCCACCCATTCACACACTGGTGATGCTGATTTCAAATATATCAAAATTCCATCGAGCTGAGCTCAAGTGGAAAAAGGACAAACTACAAGTGTCCTTCCTTCCTTGCTAAAGAACTGTTGGCGTCAATATCAAAAAACTGTAAAAGATGCCAAAAGAAAACACTTACCTGACATTATTCTGTCAAACTGTCACAACCCGCGTGTTTTATTTAAAACTATTAAACTGTTTTTTAGTGCACTGCACACTGACTGTATCGAGCCCTCGTCTGAAGCCTGTGAAAACTTTTTACACTTTTTTTATTTATTGAGAAGGTCTCCTCCACAAGGGCTCAGATCTCTCCTCGTGCTCACAGAGGTGATGGTTTTTGGTAGCCCCGCTGAGACCCCCAATATTTAGATTCCTTTGCCCAGCATGTTAAACCAGCTGTCACAAACCTGGGGTCAAAGTGGACTGTGAACTGAAGTTTGACAGTCAGATTAGGGCAGTGGTAAAATCTAGCTTCTTTCAGCTCAGGCAGCTGCAAAAATAAAGCCAATTCTTTCACGGCAGCACTTTGAGACAGCGATCCACGCCTTTGTTAGCACTCGGCTGGATTACTGTAATGACCTTTATATAGGGATCAGTGCTTCATACATTACTAATTTACTGAGGGTGCAAAATGCCGCAACTCGTCTTTTAAGTGGCACTTGAAAGTTTGAGCACATTTCCCCTATTTTAGCTTCACATCACTGGCTGCCCATTTCTTTTAGGATTCATTTTAAAATTCTTTTATTTGCTTTTAAAGCTCTCCATGGCCTAGCTCCATCTTATCTCTCTGAGCTGCTACAGCCTTATACACCCACCCGCTCTCTCAGGTCAGCTGATCAGCTGCTCCCGAAGATACCCAGGACTGGGCGTAAACTTAGAGGAGATCGTGCTTTTGCTCTAGCAGCTTCGAAACTGTGGAACGAGCTTCCTTTAGAGATCAGACAGGCCAGTTCTTTACCTGTTTTTAAGTCACTCCTGAAAACCCACCTCTTTACCCTGGCCTTTGACACCACGTGAGATGATGGTTTTTATTTTTTTGTTTTATTTTAGTTGTTTTTAGTTCTATGCTGTTTTATCTTGTTTTGTTTTTTTAAATATAGGGCTGTTTTAATTTTTATGTACTGTGTGTTTTATTTATTTATTTTTGCTGGGTTTTTTAAAATTCTATTGTTTTTAACTTATTTTCGGCACAGCACTTTGGGCCTGTGCTGGGTATTTTGAAGTGCTTTACAAATAAAATTGGATTGTCTACCCTGTGTGGTATGTTAACACTATTGGAAGTAAAAATAACAACCTCTGACTTGTATTATGAGTCTGTGGTCTGGGAGCGAGTCCTGTAACTCTGTCAGCAAAATACAGTATATGATGACCAACAGTGTTGGGGAGTAACGGAATACATGTACCGCCATTACGTATTTAAAATACAAAATATGAGTAACTGTATTCCGTTACAGTTACCGTTTAAAAAGGTGGTATTTAGAATACAGTTACTTTGTTGAAATAAATGGATTACACTGCGGTACTTTCCTGTTTCATTTTGTCGCGGGTCAGGACTGTTTGGGTTTTGTTTGACAGCTACGTTCTGTTGTTCCAGGCGGCAGCGTTACGGTTGCCATGGTTACAGGGCGATGCTCTCTCTCTCTCTGTGTTTCCTGGGTGAGAGAGCGCCTTTTCGTTGTTGTTGTTGTTGTTGTGCTAAGCTAACAGGCAGAATGCTACAAGCATAGCTCTAAAGAATGTAGCATCATGGGTAGTGTAGTCCGTGCTGCAGGGAGAATGGACTGCCATACACGTTATGGGTCTGTGAGCGAGGAGGGAGAAAAAGGGGAGTGGAAAGGTACGAGTTGTCATCGAGGAAAAACGGGAGCTGGAAGCATGTAAATATAATAATAACCACTGCAGCCAAGAAGAGTGCCTGACGAGCCCAGTTGTAAGTAAGCTATTAAGACTCGACTGTACACCGTGTTCCTGTTTTCGTCTGAAAACAATAAGTTCCGTTGGAGCAGTCTTTCAACGCCTCTCTCTGTCTCTCGCAAGAAAAGTTGACCCACACAACAAAGTAAAGCTATTTTTCGGCTACGAGCCGACAGGGACCCCGCCGTGTTAGTCAGAGGTCCCTTTACTACAGTTCGGAGTCGCGGACCTTCAGTAATAGTAATAAATCACACAGCAATAGTACATTCATGTTGTTGTAAAAAGCATGATAATATATTAAGTAATCCAAAGTATTCAGAATACGTTACTGTTATTGAGTAACGTAATGGAATACGTTACAGAATACATTTTGGGGCATGTATTCTGTAATCTGTAATGGAATACATTTTAAAAGTAACCTTCCCAACACTGATGACCAATGTTGGGCAATTAATTATATAGTTACTTCTTCAGAAAAGTTTTTTGCCGCTATTTACCTAAAAATGCAGCCAAGGCGGTTTTATAAAGAAACATTTAAAACTATTTACAGAACAATCAGCTGTTCTGAATCAAATTTCAAAACTACTGACTACACTACACAAGATTTGCGCTAAACGTCGCAAATCTCTCACATCTCAAAACATCGCCGTCACTCCTAAAACTTCCCCCTCCCTAAACAACTAAATGCCATGTTGCCATATCATTAGTTGGGGGGGCTGTCCTGGAGGTTGACAGCACAGCAGTTCATAGTTCAATGGGTCAGGGGGCTGACCACGTGGAAGGTGGCGAAGCAGGTATGGCTGGCCACACTCGGGCGGCTTGGCAAGCGGCTGGCGACGATGTGGGCGAGACCCATCGGGCCACTGCTTAACAGATGCAAAATTCAGATTCTACCTATAAATTTATCAAAGGCTAACTTCATGCATTCAAAACACCAAAGTCTTCTGGTGCCACGATTACATACAAAGATGTCATTTCACACAATGTGAATACAAGAGCTGACAATACTTCAGTTTCAGCAAAAAAATCCACTTGACTCTGTGTCATAAAACCTCTTGCTGTCGATTGGCTCACACTTTTTTTGATGCCATTGGCAAATCAGAAATAAAGGTGCTTATTGCTGCTGTCTGTGAGTAATTTCAGTTCAATTAATTTTTTTTAATATATTGCCCATTCACAAAAACAGTTGCCTCAAGGCACTTTTTATTGTAAAGACCTTACAATAATGCAGAGAAAATCGCAACAGTCAAACGACCCCCTATGAGCAAGCACTCAGTGACAGCGGGAAAGAAAAACTCCCTTTTAACAGGAAGAAATCTCCGGTAGAACTAGCCTGACGGAGGGGGGAGCCATCTCACCGGTTAGTGGTGAGGGGAGGGAGACAAGAAAAAAGACACAGTGGACGAGAGGCCGAGATTAATAAAACCAATGATTAAACGTGGAGTGTACAAACACACCGTAAGAGAAAAAAGGGGAGCGAAGTAAAAACAGTCAGTGTACCATGGGAGCCCCCAGCAGCCTTGACCTACCACAGTGAAACTAAGGAAAGGATGAGGATCACGTGATCCAGCCCTAACCATAAGCTTTATCAAAAGGACAAAGTCTACCAAGCATTCAGTCTATGTGTCATGAAACGCTGTGTGGCAGGCAGGAGATGAGGACTCAAAGTGCAGGACTCACAGACTCAAGGGATGAACTCAAAACCACAGCTTTATTTGCTGGTCACAGAAAAACTGGCATACAAAGTAAACTAAACTGGGACACAACAAACTAAAACTCACAGGGAGCTCCACACAGCAAGAGGGACAACGCAACGCTGACTGAGAGAAACACAGGGTTTAAATACACTGGGAAGTAACGAGGGGAATGAGACACAGAAGGAGAGCACAGCTGGGGGAAATCAGAACTGACGAGACAAGGAAGCGTAAACTGAACACACTGAGATCAGACACAGAACTTCAAAATAAAACAGGAAACACACACGCAAAGACACAGACTCAGAGACGCGGGCTTAACACAGAGACCTGACTACAGTAGAGGAGATGCACAGGCAGGGACGACGGAAAACAGAGGGAGCACAGAATAAACACTGGGAAACCAAAACACAAACTGTCATAATTCATAATATCAAAAATAA
Source organism: Astatotilapia calliptera (assembly GCF_964374335.1). NCBI lineage: Eukaryota > Metazoa > Chordata > Actinopteri > Cichliformes > Cichlidae > Astatotilapia > Astatotilapia calliptera. The sequence continues at coordinate 329,065 of NC_137438.1, forward strand.
GAGTACAAAGATCAAAAACACTGGGTCACCGACCCAGAACCATGACACTATGTGACCATTTGGTTCCTTGAACTAACAACATCAGCCTTAAAAATATAAAATTCAAGTCTAATATATCTGCATTTACCAGACAAACTTTATCAAGATCATTACTAAATACAAAAAGCTGTTTTACTCTCCTCCTCAAATTTTATTATAAGTTCATTTCATGGTGCGTTTTGTTAGGAGTAGGTGTTGCTTTTAAAAATTGTTCTACTAACCTTGTAGAGTACTCATCTCGCTGACTGGAGCAGAGTGGAAAGCAGCTTTCATTATCACGACCCACACATGCATCTGGCATCACTGTCTCCATAAACTGAGTCATCAACAAAAGCAATTATGCAGCATCTTTTTCTTGATCCCTGTCCTTTCTTTGTACAACAGAACTTAGACTTCCATGCTTATTGGCTTTGCTCCATCCACTTATTTACTTCTTTCATCCCTTTCATCCCACCTCAGTTTCTCAGTTTCAGCTATCCACTCATCATGACTTGGTCATTCATTCTCTGCCCCCTCCCGTCCTCCTCCATCACCAACAACACTGATTTATCCTCTTCCTTCCTGCTCATATCTTCATGCAGGTGTTGTTGCTTTGACCTTGACAAAAATCAGTATTCATCATAAGCGGAGACCTATCAAAATGTAAATGATGACAGGTAGAGAAGAGTCGGTAGGTGCATCATGTGCCAAATGAGCTGTGCCTCTAGGGGCCAGCCAAATCGATCTGATGAAAGGACTACAAAAGCCTTCGAGAAGGCAATTGGTTGATTGGTCCTATAATGTCTCTCCTATCTTCTCTCTGTGGCTGGCGTGGTTACCAGCTCACACACAGTGGATCACACTGGGAGGATTTAATGGAGATAATGGTTTTGTAGCTCTGATACTGTCATCAGTCTGTACTTTTCATTTCCCCCATCCTTTGTGGGAAAAAGCAAGCAATCCTGTTTTCCTTATTAGATATCATTGTATTACAATGGGGTCGTGGACAACTGACCTTTCTGTCCATCTAGTCCACGTCAGAACCTGAAGCAATCTGTCTGTCAGCAGCACAGATAACTCGAAAGAAGCAAAAGCAGACAGCCTTCACCTGGCTGACTGAAAGCAGAAACTAAGTGGACAAAAATAGGTTTCATGCAGACTCAACAGCATCACCTTTAAAGTTCCTGATAAGATGTTAGCTTAATGTTTCATGGACTTTATCCACTTCTTTGTCCAACAAACATATGACCCCCTATGAACAAGCACTTTGGCAAAAGTGGGAAGGAAAAAGAGGAAGAAACCTCCGGCAGAACCAGGCTCAGGCAGGGGCGGGGCCATCTGCTGCAACCGGTTGGGGTGAAAGAAGGAAGACAGGATAAAGACATGCTGTGGAAGAGTGACGGAGATTAATAACAGGTATGATTCAGTGCATAGAGGTCTATTAACACATAGTGAGTGAAGAAGAAACACCTTCAGCTTCGCCTTCGGCTTCAGCTTTGCCTGGTCTGCCTTCACCTGGTCCGGCTTCAGCCACGCATGGTCCGGCTTTGCTTCTGCTCGTCTCGCCTGCCAAGCCACGTCCACGTCCAGCATGGCTGTTTCCAGGGCCTGTCAAAACATCCGGTCCACGGAAACCCACCAAACCACCTGAAGGGTCACGTCCACGTCGCCGACGGGCGCCAGCAAAGCCGCCCGACGGGTCTCGTCCACGTCGCCGCCGGCCGCCAGCCAAGCCGCCCGACGGGTCTCGCCCACGTCGCCGACGGCCGCCAGCCAAGCCACCCGCTTGCCAAGCCGCTCGAGTGTGGCCAGCCATACCTGCTTCGCCACCTTCCACGTGGTCAGCCCCCTGACCCATTGAACTATGAAGTGCTGTGCTGTCAACCTCCAGGACGGCCCCCCCAACTAATGATATGGCAACATGGCATTTAGTTGTTTAGGGAGGGGGAAGTTTTAGAAGTGACGGCGGTGTTTTGAGATGTGAAAGATTTGCGACGTTTAGCGCAAATCTTGTGTAGTTAGTGTGTAGTTAGTGTGTAGTCAGTGTGTAGTCAGTGTGTAGTCAGTGTGTAGTTAGTGTGTAGTGTAGTCAGTAGTGTTGTGTGTGTCAGAACAATGAGGCGACTGCTGAGTGTTACAGGTGTTACAGCAGTGACACATCTGCTGCTGTCAGGCCTGCAGGTATCAGGCTGTTGTTCTCCTTCATCTCATAGTGGACACAAATTATTTTTTGTGACACAAATAATTTGAGTGGCATCAGATTTGATGCAGAACAGCTGATTGTTCTGTAAATAGTTTGAAGTGTTTATTTAAAAACACCTTGGCTGCATTTTTAGGTAAATAGCGGCAAAAAACTTTGTTGTTTGCAAAACCCAGTAACTTTTTTTGAAGAAGTAGCTATATAATTAATTGCCCAACATTAAAATCAAAAATCAAACCGAAATTTATTTATATAGTACATTTAAAAACAACAGTTTTGATCAAAGTTTTTCACAATTTAGGAAATAAATAAAATAAGACAAATTTACCAAACAGCAACACAAGACAAGACAAACTTAGAAGCCAACCAAATGATAGTCAAACTATCTTAAGTCAGCGCCAAAGTGAAAAGATGAGTCTTTAAGTGAGATTTAAAAGACTGAATAGACTCAGAAGAGCGAATGGCAATAGGGAGATTGTTCCACAGTCTAGGTGCTGCAATAGCAAAGGCACGATCACCTCCTGTTTTCAGCCTAGACTTGGGTTGCATTAAGAGCATCTGGTTTGAAGATCTTAGTGCTTTTTTAGGATTATACAAATGAAGAAGTTCTGTTAAATAGCTAGGGGCAGTGTTGTTTAAGATTTTATAAGTGAGTAAAAGAATTTTAAAATCAATGCAAAATTTCACAGGAAGCCAGTGTAAGGCAGCTAAAACCGGAGTCATATGATCATGCATTCTGGCACCCGATAAAGGCGTGCAGCAGCGTTCTGTACTAATGCAAACGGTAGAGAGAGGAGTGAGGGAGGTCTAAATAAAGGGAGTTACAATGGTCCAGTCTAGAGGTAATGAATGTATGAATAAGCTTTTCAAGGTCCTTGGGGGAGAGAAAAGGCTTAGCTTTAGAAATCTGACGTAGCTGATAGAAGCTAGATTTAACCACAGTAGATACTTGTTTCTCTAATTTGGTTTCCGTGCCTGCCCGGCCAGCCCCACAAGGCTGCATGTGTTTGTTTGGTTTTCTCCTTCTCTCTCTCTCTCTCTCTCTCTCTCTCTCTCTCTCTCTCTCTCTCTCTCTCTCTCTCTCTCTCTCTCCCCCTCCCTGGGCGGAGCTCACTGTGGGCTCCCGCCATTGGCTCACACACCTGACAACAATCAGCTGTCATCACCTGGAGCACTATTTGAGGCTGGTACACAGATCCTCTCGTCGCTGGATGATTGTACTACAGACGTCAGTGATTCTCCCAGCTCCTGTGAACCTGTGCCTACTATTCTTGTGATTCGTGAGTGACTTCCCTTTCAGACTTTCCTCCCCGGACCTGTGACCTCCCTGCCGTGTGAGCGTGTGTAAGTTTGGGCAAGAAGACGTGAGCGAGTGTGAGAGAGCTTCCCCGTGATTCCCTGGAGTTTGGATTTCCCTTCACTGTATATATCGTGCACTGGTGCTGTAAATAGTTTTTGGAGACGTCAAACCGCTCTTCTCTTGAGTCCCTACTACAAGTTTGTGACAGCTACGTCCAGATGAACAGAATCAATGTTTGGAAATTTGAATGTCATTGGCATAGCAATGGCAAGAAATATTATATCTTTGGAAAATAGATCTCAAGGGCAACATGTACAGAGAGAATAACATAGGGCCCAAAACAGACCCCTGGGGCACACCACAGAGAAAAGGAGCAGAGGAGGAGGAGTATTGCCCCATAGTGATAGAGAATGAGCTCTCTGAAAGATAAGATTTAAACCATGATAAGGCTGTGCCCTTAAGACCAGCTATTTGATCTAACCTTGATAATAGAATGTTATGATCTACTGTGTCAAACGCAGAAGTCAGATCCAGTAGACTAAAACTACAGCGCAACCTGAATCAGTGGATAAAAGGACATCATTAAAAACTCTTAACAGAGCTGTCTCAGTACTATGTTGAGGCTTGAAGCCAGACTGGAACTTTTCAGTAATACCTTTGGTATCTAAGAAGGTCTGAAGTTGTTTACAGACCACTTTTTCCAGAAATCAACATATAATTTGAAAGAACACTGGAGTCAAGATTAGTTTTTCTTAATAACGGGTTGAACAACAGCATGCTTGAAGGCAGTCAGTACACAGCCTGAGGACAGTAATGCATTCAATATTAATAAAATATAAGACCCAATAGTATTCAGCGCTTCCTTAAAAATACGGGCAGGAAGAATAACATGTGAGTTGGAGATTGTTAAGTGGTCAATTATTTCCTTTACATCCGAAAGAGACACAGGCTCAAACTGCTGAAAGACAGCAGAGCATTTAGAAACTGGAACTTGATGTGAGACTACTGATAAAAATGGGGCCCTTAAAGTAGTGATTTTATCAATAAAATTCCTTAAAAAACTTTCACAGAGGGCTAGAGAAGCCTCCTTTTATGCAATGGCACAAGGATTAATCACAGGGTTAAAATGTTAAAAAGGGCACGGGCTTGTGGCAATTAGTCAAAATAAGACCTGATAGGAAGGCAGATTTAGCAGCTTTCACAGTCATTGGTCATCATATACTGTATTTTGCAGACAGAGTTACAGGACTCTCTCCCAGACCACATACTCATACTGATAATACAAGTCAGAGCTTTATAGAAAAAAAAAAAAAAAAAAAAAAAGAGTTGTGTTTTCAAAACTGGAGTTCAAGTTTTTTTTCTTCCAATAGTGTTAACATACTACACAGGTCATGAACAAGATTTTTTATTTTCATTGTAAGTGGGGTAAAGCACTTAAATAAAAGTAGTCTTTGTGGAGGTATGTAAAGACGACAGGAGAGGTCTCAATATGTCTCACTCCAACTTCTTTATTAACGGCTTCACAACAACTCCACTTACAAAAAGCGTGAAACCTCAACCCCAACACTTCCCTTAATCCTGGGTGTGAGTGGAGCCACCTGGTGGTCTGCCACACATACCCCCACCCCCCGAAAACCCAGCAGGGTCTCTTTTCAGTCCAGGACCCTGGGCCTAGGCAAACGGCCAGAACGACTGAACCTGGGAGGGAGAAAACTGGCAGAGGAAGGTCATCCTGTGAATGAGGCTGGTGTAGGCGAGCAGGAAAGGCAGGAGGAATTTCAAACACCGTTGGTTGGGGGGGGGGGGGGGGTGCTCCTGGGGGGAAAACCAGAGTCAGTTAACCCCGTGGAAGGAGGGCGGCCACAGCGAGGGGCCTGGGTTCTCGGGCAAGAATTCCTCAGGCACACAGAGGGGCTGACCAAAAACCAGTTCAGCTGGGGACGCGCCAAGATGCTCCTTAACCACAGAGCGCAGCCCAAGGAAAGCCCATGGGAGGCAGTCAACCCAATTACCATCCTTTAAGGAAGCATGAAAAGCAGCCTTAAGCGACCTGTGGAACCGCTCACACATCCCATTGGCTTCCGGGTTGTACGCAGTTGTGCAGTGGACCTTAACCTCCAGTCGGTCAGCCATAGCGGACCGAAGCTCTGACACAAACTGGGGACCTCTGTCTGAGGTAATGTCCGTGGGGGGGCCGAAACGCGAAACCCAAGTCAACAAAAATGCCTTGGCCACCACTGCTGCTGTAGTGGATGCCAGGGGGACTGCCTCCAGCCACCGGGTGGTGCAGTCGATAATAGTCAAACGGTGCGTAAAACCTTGTGACTGCAGCAGGGGACCCACCAGATCAACATGCACATGATCAAAACATTTGCCGGGGATGAGGAACTGCTCCAGTAGTGCCTTGGTGTGTTTATAAACCTTTGCACGCTGGCAAGGAATGCACGCCGCCGCCCATTCCTTCACCGATTTGCAAAGGCCTGGCCAAACAAACTTAGAGCTGACCAGTTTGACAGAGGCCCGGACCTCCGGATAAGATAGAGACGGCACCATGAAACGGGAACTACCGGGTGATGGCGGCAGGAGGAAACGTCACAGACCAGTAGAGTACCGCCATCCTGCACCGGTCTATCCTCCAGCATGAGAAACCAGCGCATGGGACAAACAGTCAGACGTGATTGGACTTACCAGCCACGTGCTGAATGTCTGTGGTAAACTCAGAAATGGCTGCAGAAACTGGCGCTGCTGGGTCAGAAACTTTGGACATTGCAAACATCAAGGGTTTGTGGTCTACGTACGTGGTAAAGTAGCGATATTTGAAAAGGAAGGAAGGAAAAAAGGAAATGACAGGTCGCCAGGTGGAGAGCTAGTAGCTCCCTGTCAAAAACGCTGCAATTGCGCTCGCTGTCTCGTAGTGTACAGCTGAAAAAGGCGAGTGGTTGCCAGACACCTGAGATTCGCTGTTCCAGCACCGCACCCATCAGTGGTCAACGTGAACTGTTCCAACGGGGATGGGTGGGCCAGAGGGGCAGCATTAGCTAACGCCGACTTAGCATCAGAAAACGCTTGGATGCGTTCCGGAAACCAGTCAACACAGTCATTAGCCTTCTTACCTTTCAACGCCCCGTAAAGGGGCTGCAGCAGATGCGCCGCTCTGGGGAGAAAACGGTTGTAAAAATTCACCATCTTCAAAAATTCCTGCAGTGCCTTAACAGATGTGGGACACGGAAAGTCTGAAACAAATCGGACTTTGTCAGGCAACACAACCGCGTCCTCGGTGGAAATACGGTGCCCCAGAAAGTCAAGAAACGGCAACCCAAACTGGCATTTAGATGGATTAATGATCAGTCCATGCTCTGCCAAACGCTGAAAAACCTGACGCAGATGGAACATGTATTGCTCTTTTGAGCTGCTGGCCACCAGTATACCAAGCCCATCAACCACTGGAAGGTTTGGGTGGCACCTTTCAGGCCGAAAGGCATGTGCAGAAACTCGAAAAGGCCAAAAGGTGTAATGACGGCGGTTTAGGGGACTTCCTCAGTGCGCTTGGGAACCTGGTGATATCCCCGTACCAAATCAATCTTCGAAAAAAACCGAGGTCCCCGCAAGATGGGCGGAAAAATCTTGGATGTGGTGAATGGGATAACGATCATTTTCTGTGACATTATTGAGATGGCGGAAATCCCCACAAGGTCGCCATCAACCATCAGATTTGGGCACCATGTGTAACGGGGAAGCCCAGGCAGGGTCAAGGCGGCACGTGCATGCGAACACCGGGGGCCCTATTGTAGTTATGTAATGCTCCACCCCGTGCTTCGTCACAGTGCTCAAGAAAGTGGGGACAGTCAGTGAGGGAAACTCAGAAAGCAAACACTGAAAAGCGTTACCCGAAGCTAGTGAGTTAGCATGCACAATGGGCTGAGTACGCCGAGTCAAACAGGGTAATGAAGACGCGTCAATTAAATGTCTGTTAGCAACATCAACCAGCAGTCCGTGAGCACAAAGCCTATTATAGGCACAGAGTTGGCAGCAACTACAAAGTTCCACTGAAATTCCCTGTCATGAAAACAAACAGTCACCAACCTTTCACCGAAGGTTTTGATGGGGGAGCCATTAGCAGCAGTTAGCAGTGGCTTGCAGCCCTCGGCTACCCTGTCCAAGCCAGGCGGGGGAAGAAGGCTCTTCTGTGAGCCGGAGTCCACCAAAAAACATTTCTCTGAGGGTGAGTCCTCTATGAAAAGCAGCCTTTCCTTGTTGCCAGCAGTCGCGGCCGCTACAGAACGCTGGCGGGCCCGTTTCCCTGGGTCTTAAAACTGCAAGGTGGCAGAAAGTGCCATGCCTTTGCTCCAAAACGCTGCTGATAAAAACACAGCCCTTTTCCACGGTGCTGCCATGCAGCGATCCCAGCCACCATCGACGAGTTGAAGGGGCCCTGGAGTATCCATGGGGGGCGGGGGAAGCCGCTGGTGAGTCCGGAACAATCGCCTGGACACCAAAGCTCCTGGTAGCCAGGAGGATGCGATCCGCCTCTTCCGCAAGGGACCGGTAATCCTTCGTGGCCAATAGCGGGGAGTTGGCAAGGCCAGTGCGCACCGGAGCCCGCAGCTGTTGGAGGAAGAGGTGGATGAAGAGGAATCCTCCGTTTTCCATGCCCAGTAAGGACAGCATGCACTCCATGACCTCGAGAGAGGTACCATCACCCAGGCCCGCAAGAGAGAGAAGTTTCTCTGCCCGCTCAGCGTCAGAGAGGGAGTAACGCCACAGCAGCGCCTTGAGGGCGGTGTATTTGCAGGGGGGTCCCAGAGGAGAGTCATCACAGGTGGACAGCAGATCAAGCGAGGCCACCACATAGTGGTATTTTATATCGTTGGCTGAAACTCCACGAAGAGCAAAGTGAGCTTCTATGTCCACAAACCATGAAGAGGGTTGTGAAGCCAGAAATCCAGCAGCTTAAGCGCCACAGGAAACGCAGCCATAGGCGGAGGTGGAAGTCCGGTGGCAGCTGATGCTCCCTGGCTTCGTCTTCGAACCTTAGCATGTTTGCCACAGGGGTCACCAATGCGGAGGTATGTAAAGACGACAAGTCTCAATATGTCTCATTTCAACTTCTTTATTAACGGCTTCACAACAACTCCACATACAAAAAGTGCCAAAACTCCACTCTTCCCTTAACCCTGGGTGTGAGTGGAGCCACCTAGTGGTCCGCCACAGTCTAATATAAATGTAATTGGTCTGTGAAGGTTCTCAGTCATCCAGGTCATCGTAGTCAAAGGAGCTTTCAAAGAAAAGCGTCTGGACTTCTTTAGGTTGCTTGAAGACGTTTCACCTCTCATCCGAGAAGCTTCTTCAGTTCTAAGGTCAAATGGTGGAGAGTCCCAGATATAAACCTAGTGGGAGTTTCCCCCCACAGAGGGACAAAAGGACCCCCTGATGATCCTCTAATCACTTGAGCCAAGGTGTGAAACTGGGTGTGGGTCCCAATCAGCCAGGGTTTCGGGTGAGCTCATTGTGAAACCTGGCCCCACCCTATCATGCGAATTCCTGAGGTCGGATGGCCCAGGATGTGAGTGGGCGTTAAGGCGTCTGGGGAGGGATCTCAAAACTGGATTATAGATGGCAGAAAGAGTCAAGAGCCTTCCTTTACACTTCCTCCATGTAAAGGTTGGCTACAAAGGTGACACGGGGGAGCCCATAGCAAATGTAATTTGATTATTTTAATAAACAATGTAACTTGGATGGATTCGACGCTGGCGTGAACCACAGTGCACACGTCTAATGTTGCTTAGAGTGTCAAGTGAAGGCTGTGTGCAGGCAGGAGTGGTGGTAAGGAGGACCCAAAGTGCAGACTCCGGAGACAAACGTGAACTCAAAAAAAGAGCTTTAATGTTCAAGTCAAAGTAACAAACTTCAAAAATACAAAGGCAGGTGGGCAGGCAGGCCTGCCTTCCTGTGTGGCAGACCACACAGCATGAATGAGGGTAGATTGCAACACAGACACAGAGAAACACGGGGCTTAAATACACAGAGGGAGCAATCAGGGAATGGAAAACAGAAGGGAAACACAGCTGGGGCAAATCAGGCCTAACGAGACAGGAGAAGCAAAACCAGACACATTAACATAAGACATGGACCTTCAAAGTAAAACAGGAAACATAACACAGAGAAGCAGACTAGACACGGGGAGACAGCAACTATCGAACACAGAACAGAAAACAGAAGGCACAACTCTGACAAAGAAACCAAAAGACTAGAAATGATAAAGGCAAAATCAAAGTACAATAATAATGAAAACTCAAAAGCCTGGGTCAACGATCCAGGCTTTTGAGTTTTTGGTAAAGTCAGCATATCTGCGTACTGGAAGGTATTTCTATGGTTTTAATCTAACGTGGTAATAGATTCAGCTACAGGTGTTCAAAGTGATTTAGTACTAACTCTACTGAATGCTTTAGACCCACTAACATCAACAAAACAAAACAACAACAAATTCATTTGCTGTAAACGCATCAGCTGCTTTCTCATTGTGTTTTTTAGTATAATCTTTACTTTTGAAAAACCCCTTTAGACAACTGTTACTGTATAAATAAAATGCAACTGCCAATTGGTCTTTTTGTTTTTTGTACTATGTGACACTTGAAAATACATGTCATTAATTAGTTGAGTAACTTCTGTGGATGACTCTGCATTAGAATAATGATAAAAAAAATTAGTTTGCTTGTAAATGATGTTTGGTTTTTTTTTAAATTACATTTATTTAGTTTTGTTAAAGCTGACAGAAAACAATTCCCCAGGCCAATGTTGGGATAAAGTTTGACCCGCTCATTAACAAATATCCAAAACATCATGTTTTGGATATTTGTATGAATGACGACATCATCAGTAAATGCTTCAGAGAGAGCTCTCCAAATGTTAAGCACTAATGTACAGGCACTTTTCATCAGTTAGCACACACAGGCATATACTAATATATTAGCTGCATAGTCTCTCAGGTGCTCCACGTTGGTTTATGTGTTTTATTCTGCTGTTGCATCCGCCGCTGCTGTTTAATCATTTATCATTCCCTGTTGGCCTTAATCATGAGACCCGCAATTATGTTTGTCAGGAGTGAATTTTAATACCAAACACACTTTCATCTAAATTTCTCTTACATAACCCTTTTCATATCCTCTGTTGCTTTGTCCTAAGAGTGTGCCCTGTTGCCATGGTGATCTATGAGGGGATGGATGCTGTTTGAAGGGCAAATGGTGAGGAAAGGCCCACCAAATTGCCTGAATTAGGAACACAGCTGACTATATGCCTGTAGAGATTGACCCTGCAGCTCTCCTTCTGTCCTCCTCTTCCTCCCTCTCAGTTTCTCACACACTGAGTTGATGAAAACTACTAGTCCTAAAATAGACACGTATTTGAGAGGTGGAGAAACAAAAAGGGAAGCAGGTTTTCAAAGAAGATGAATAGTCTCACTTTTTGTAAAAACAGAGCTGTAGAGCAGAGGTAAGCCTGGTCATTCCCAGCCCTCCCTGCTCTCTCCTCTGTCTGCTTCCAAATTAACTGAGTGTGTGTGTGTGTGTGTGTATATATATATATATATATATATATATATATATATATATATATATATATATATATATATATATATATATATATATATATATATATATATATATATATATATATATATATATATATATATATATATATATATATATATATATATATATATATATATAAGCAGCTGGATAGCGTAGTGGTTAAACTACACGCCTTTGGAACAGAGGATCGCAAGTTCGATTCCTGCCTGGGGCGTCTGTATCCAGTAAGGGTCCTAAGGCTAGACCCCCTATGCTAAGCAAGCCTACCGCAGACATGAGCGAGACAGATAAATATGAAGGCATGCCGGCTCGGACGTCGCCCGGATCAACAAGGTCCGCGTCAGGTGTTGAGGAACCAGGGCACCCTGACGAAAAGTGGGCTACTGGAACAAGAAGGCATCGGTGGGCAAGGGACGAAAACAGGGCGTTGTTGGAATGCTACTATGCAAGTAACCCCGGCGGAAGGGGCTACATGAATAGGATGAGGGACCTATGGATTCTTCGATACCCAACATCCACAATGACGGCGAAACAACTAGTAGCTCAGTGTTCCAACATTCGAAAGAAGGGACTGCTCTCACAGCTAGAGATTGACGAGGTACAACACAAATGCTACGGCAAGGAGGAGTCAGGACGCCAGGTCAGGGGGGAGATATCATCACCCCCACCCGAGATTGGGTACATAGCCCCAAGTGCGATAGGAGAAGGATCGTTGAGTGCGAGAGGAACTGACCTGAAAAATAGGATCATGGCCAAGCTTGAAACCTGGATCCCCCGTAGCCGGTTACCAAGATTACGTGAAGTACCCTCAGAAGGTCTGCTAGATGATGTTAATGCAGCACTACGGGCAATACCTACAACCACGATTACCGACACTAACAAGCTGATCTACAATACGGCAGTAGTGATCAGTGAGATGCTTGGCTACAAGTTGAACAGCCACAAGGGGCAGTACCCTCCATGGAGAAGGAGGCTAGAGGGCAAGATCAAAGTAGCACGGAGGGAGGTTAGCCAACTAACGGAGTTGCAGAAAGGTGCGACAAATAAGGTGCCTAAGAAATACAGCAAGCTGTCCATACCTGAGGCCTTGGAAACTGCCAAGCAAAGACTCACAGCCTTGGCCAGCCGCTTGAGGAGGTACACCAGAGAGATAGAAGGCAGGAGAATAAACCAGCTGTTCTCCACAGAACCAGCAAAGGTGTACTCTCAGTGGCAAGGGAACAATAAGAGAACAGCACCACCAAGGCTGGAGACGGAGCAATACTGGAAGAGCATATGGGAGAAGGATGCAACCCATAACGGCAATGCTCAGTGGCTAGAGGATCTGAGGGCAGACCACAGCGACCTCCCTGAACAGGGTCCAGTAACCATCACAGTGGCAGATATCCAAGAAAGGGTCTCCAGTATGAAGAGTTGGACAGCACCAGGGCCCGACATGGTTCACGCCTACTGGCTGAAGAAGCTGACTGCACTCCACGAGCGTCTGGCAGCACAAATGAACCAGCTGCTAGTTAACGAAAGACACCCAGAATGGCTAACTGAAGGCCGGACGGTCCTGATCCCCAAGGACCCCAAGAAGGGACCGGTCCCCTCCAACTACCGACCAATAACCTGCCTCAGTACTACATGGAAGCTCCTGTCAGGCATCATATCGGCTAAGATGAACAGGCACATGGGTCAATACATGAGCGGGACACAGAAAGGAATTGGCAAGAATACCAGAGGTGCAAAACACCAGCTACTGGTAGACAGAACAATCAGCCGAGACTGCAAGACCAGACTGACCAACCTGTGCACTGCCTGGATTGATTACAAGAAGGCCTATGACTCAATGCCCCACAGCTGGATACTGGAATGCCTAGAATTGTACAAGATCAATGGGACCCTAAGAGCCTTCATCAGGAACTCAATGGGGATGTGGCGTACAACACTAGAGGCCAACTCCAAGCCCATAGCACAAGTTACCATCAAGTGCGGGATCTACCAAGGAGATGCTCTGTCCCCACTGCTGTTCTGCATAGGCCTGAACCCCCTCAGTGAGATCATTAACAAGACTGGCTACGGATACCGACTACGGAACGGAGCAGTTGTCAGCCACCTCCTGTACATGGATGACATCAAGCTGTATGCCAAGAGTGAACGAGACATCGATTCACTGATCCACACTACCAGGCTATACAGCAATGACATTGGAATGTCGTTCGGACTGGAGAAGTGTAGTCGGATGGTAACAAAGAGAGGGAAGGTAGTCAGAACTGAGGGGATTGAACTACCAGAAGGCAACATTGCAGACATAGAGGACAGTTACAAGTACCTGGGGATCCCGCAGGCA